>NC_071550.1:1050000-1310000 GCF_026979565.1 Vidua chalybeata
TCACGTGGACTTCCCTTTAGCTCCCCTTTGTCTCAGCAGCCTTGCCTCATGCAGCAGGCACACAGTGAAAATAGATCTGGAGTCAATGTGTGCATTAAAGGGTGGAGTTCAGCCATGACAGCTTCAAAGAGAAGCCAGCTACTGCACAGCTCTGGGGAGAGCTCCCTGCACAGCCCCTTCACTGAGAGCAGCACTGGGCTGGCTGTGTCCAGCTGTGCCCACAGCTCAGCCTGCCACAAAGCCAGCATGGTGCCACGGGGTCCTCAGGACATGCAGCAATGCTCCCATCCCAATTCCCTGGCAGGGACCATGGCTGCAGCTCTGCCCCCACTGCCCCCGAGCCTCAGTACCACAGGAAGGTCAGGATCGGAGCAGGGACCCTTTGGACAATAACCAGCTGTTCCCAAAATCACCCTTCCCACCTTCCCCTACCTGATCCATGCCTGCTACAAGTCTGGGACTCTAAGGAGGCTTTTTCCACTTGAATGACTTAATTACCAATCTATAATATATCACAGCCTCAGTGTTCTCACCACAGTGACATTCAGCAAAAACACATCCCCATGCCAGGCAGGATTTATGAGGCTGGGAGTCCTGCATGTCTTTGGGGTGTATATCTTGGACTAACTCTTCTTTGTCACAGGCTACAACCATAATTAACTAGGGCTTTCCATTTGAGTTGTATATACCTCATTAAAGGTCACTTGCTTGTGAGTGACTTCTCCAAAGGAAATCTTCCCAGGAAATCATTCTGCTCCAGCAGACAAGGGATGTCAGCATGCAAAGGAGGCAAAAAATTCCAGATCTCTACTCTTACCATTACATTTATACTGAGATGTTTGGTTTTCCAGCAGAAATAAAAAGCTCATAAATCTGGGGACCTGAACTGAAACAAGGCACCTGAGGCTGAAGTTCCAGAAGGCACAGATGGGCCCCACCAGAGTATTGGGCAGGTCCTGCAGGCAGAGAGGGGAGAGAAGAGGTCACACAGGCACGCAGGTGCCGGACACGGGGGTGCAGGTCAGTCCCTTGGCTGTACCAGGGTCTGTCAGCACAGGACAAACACCTCCCCAAGGACACAGGAGCCAAGGCAAGAGCCCCGGGCAGGGACAGCCCTCATCCCAAAGCTCTGGGGTGCTGAGCCGTGGCTGGGGACAGCCGGGCCAGGCCGTGGTGGCAGGAGGTGGCGGGGGGCACAGCCCCTCGGGGGTACCTGGGCGCGGTGCTGCAGGCGGTAGCGCACGGACGTGCTGATCTCCTGGGCGTCACTGAGCAGGGTGGATGAGACCACAGCTGTGCCCACTGTGGTGCTCAGGTACCTGCCAGGGGAAGGACGCTGCTGACAGGCACAGGCAGCACAGGACGTGCTCCGAGAACGGGATCTCCCGGCGCACAGGGCAGCGGCGGAGATGCGGTCGCTGCCGGGCCGCCTGCAGGGGCCCCGGGCACGGGGCAGAACCTTGGGGTACCCGGCAGAACCCCACCGCTGCCCGTCACTGGGGCGGGCACTGGAGCATCCCAGGGGCTCCAGCCGAGCAGCCGAGCGGGCGCAGCGTGCGCGGGATGTGCGGGCGGCCATCCCCACCTAGTGTTCGGAGCTCCGGGAGCGCAGCGAGCCCGGCCTCCCGCTCCCAGGGCCGCCATCTCCAGAGACACCTTCTGCCACCTTCTGCCCAGCCAGCAGCTCCCTGCAGCAGCCCCCGTGGGCTCCGTGCCCTGCCAGCTGAGCTGGTAACCCACGGCAGCCAGAGGCAGGAGACCCCACGGGGCACCTCGGTGCACAGGCAGCCCAGTGCGAGGGCTGAGACGGATCGGGATGAAGGTGACCCCAACATCGAGGCACCAGCTCGATGCAGATTTGGAAACGAGCTCTTCCGTGGCGCTGAGGGCAGCCCTGGGGCGCGGGGGGCTCTGTTTCACTCACTTCTGACCCCCATGAGGGGCAGCCGTGTCCTGGGACACTGCACTGGTGCCGCTGCTGGACAGGCAGCGCTGCAGGGAGCCGTAGCCAAACCACATGTTCTTCACTGTGACTCTGTGGAGACCTGCAGGGACAGGGCACAGGGACAGGTACAGAGCACAGGGCAGCGCTGGGCACCACTGCCCTCCTCTGGGGGGTGATGCTGGGGTCCAGAACACGCTCAGCTCCGAGCTGTGTCTCTAGAGGGGCTGTACAGAACCTCTCCCCCACAGCCCATGTCCCTTTTGCCAAGGGTTTCCCCTCCCCAGACTTCTCCAGACCTCACGTGGCCAGAGTGAACAGTTTGTGCCACTAAGGAAGGTGATGCAGAGGTACCAGGGGAAGCTCAGGTGTCATAACAAACCTCTGGATTTCAGCCTTTGCATTTCCTCCGCGGGAACTTCGATGAGGTCGTGCCTGCCTTTCTCAGGGGTCGGGATCACGTATGCCGAGCCACTCAGCTCCTGCTCGCTCAGCTCCAGCTCCCTCACCTCCATCCCTGTGCACAGCTAAAATCAGGTGCTGAACAAGGGCTCAGCCTTCCTCCAGAGCTACTGCTGCAGCAAAGTACCACAAGGACACTACAGTCCCACCCAAGGCCAGCCAAGACCCACAGCAGCAGCAGACAGGTCCCTTTCTGTGCAAACTGAGGCCATCTGGGCTCACTTTCTGCCAGGCCCAAGGGTTTCTTACAGTCCTCTTGCAATCCACAGCGTGAGAGGTGCCCTCACACTGTGACACGCTGCACAGAGGAAATGGGGAGCAGGCTGCAGGGCTGGCGAGAGGTGAGCCAGAGGAGGAGAGGAGCCAGGAGTGGATTTGGACTGGGAACCAGACAGGGTGGCTGATCTGGGTCTTGGTGAGATGCCCTCCAGTGCCACTCACCAATATTCCCATGCTGGATCGTGATCTTTGTCCTCTCTGTGGTCAGCAGTGGGACCAAGAGTGACACCATTCTGTCACAGAGCTCAACCACAGCCATGGGCCCTCTGATAACCTGCAAAAACAGAGAGGACAATGGAAATCAGCACCTGCACCATCAGCCCTCCCTTCCCACAGCTCACAAGAGTTTCCTTAAATGTTTAGTCCTTGGCAGAAAACAGGAGAAGTTGAGACTCAAGGCTTTGGCTTTGCTTTTCTGTGATTTCTTTACTGAAGGATGTTCCCAGTTCCTTCAGCAAGGAGACAAGTCTGGCAACGAGGGAAACTTGCTGTTCTGCATAAAAAGCCATTAAAACAGCATGGAAATAAATCACTAAATGAGCTTCTGGAAAGAAAGACCTTTAGACTTGAGTTCTGATTTTCGCAAAGCTGTAGAACAACCATCTGCTCTTCCTGGAAAAAGGTTTCACCCAGAAATAGGGTTCACCAGCTGAAGGGCAGCAGAAGAGTGGCCCCATTGCTCGAGGTCCTGCTGTGCTGGATGCACAAGTGCCACCCCTGCAGTGCACAGCTCCCACCCTTCTCCCTGAGATTGTCAGCTGCACCAGCTGCGCTGGGCCAGCGCTGGGTTTGTGCCACTGGTGGGAAGCTGTGAGTGGCTGTGGCCATGGAGATCTGAGCAACTGCGAACAGTGAGGCCAGCTCTGAACTGCTCAGCTTCCTTTAATCATCTCTGGATATCCCTGGCTTGGTTCCTGGGGCACAGGCCAGGCCAGACACTGTCACACATTTTCCAGAGGCAGGTGGAGAGTGCAGACCTTGCACCAGGCACAAAAAGCACACGTGAGCATGGACAAAAACCTCACAGGGGTGGGATGATGTAAGTCCCTTATGCGGAGCCTGACGGTGTTTGAGCAGTGAGGGGGCTGATGACAAACAGCTCCTTGGCAGCCCATCCACAGAAAACACAACACACTGTAAAGGAAGGGCGTGTCCCTGCCAGACGTGGGATGTGGGAGCAAGGAAACAGCCCCGGGAATCTGCGAACTGTCAATCCAGGCTGACAACGTGGAGAACTTGAAGGGAGCTGAGTTCACCACCAGAGGGGTTTGCAAGGGAGGCACCACTGGCACTGCACTTGCTTGCACAAGAAATTGGCTGCACCTCCAACCAATGAGGCACCACAAAGCAGCTGGCCCTGGTCTGAGCTGAAGAGGCTCCATGTCTGTGCTGGCAGCATTTTCCCGTGCTTAGGTGGGGCCACAAAGGCTACAGGTGGCCACGCAAGGACGGCAGGACCAGCCTGTGGTGCTGCAGCAGGCCAAGGATGAACAGGTGAGGCACACAGCAGTCACACTGGGGACACCATTACCTGGCTGATCGATGACCACGTCCCAGAATTCTGCTCTTCCAGAATTAACTCAGTTACTTCCATGTAATACTGGCCCAACTGCTCCAGCATCTCCAGCTCATCTCCCTCCTGGATTTCCAAATCTGAAACTTGCTTTAGTAATTGAAGGACTGTAAGGAGGTCAGATGGCTCAAGCATGGGCACTTCTCCTTCTCTCAGAACAGTTGCCAAGATATCAAGAGCATCAAGAGCCACAGAGATGTTCATGTCTTGCACACCACTCGTGAAGACACTGTCAGGAATCTGTCATGGAAAAGATGGTTCAGTTCAGTGCAGAGCCCTGACTCCCCCCAGTCATCAGCTGTGCCTTGGCAATGCCCTGCATGCCCCTGCTGGCATCAGGACACCTGTCTGGCCAACCAGGAATACCCTGGGGGAAGGGATTTCTTGTCCAGACTCCCGTCCTCAGTGAGATGAGTCAATCTGAAGCAACACTGCTTGTTTGATCACAGCAGAAGTTACAGCTGTGTTGGTCACAATCTCCAACAGCAGCTCAGGAGAGGTCCCAGGCACAGCTGTGGGCAAAGTGACCTCAAACAGCTCTAGGTGCCAACATCTCCACCCCAGCAGCTCCTGCCTGCTCCAGGTGCCACTGCTGGGGCTGCAGGACTCACCACAGTCCTCACTGCAAGGCTGTTCATGCGGCTGGCGAGCGAGTGACTGGACTCCAGCTGAGCTCTCTTCAGTTGCCAGTATGCATCTGGGGACAAACCAGAACCAGAACCACTGCTGAGGTGTCCAACAGCATGGTTAACACATGCCATGTTCAAAGCCTGGGCAATGGCCCTCACAGGGTGGCTAAATCTGCAGGACAGGCAGGACAAGGAGACTCCACAGCTGTATTTTATTTTTAGCACAAGATCCCATCTGGAGAGACAGTTCCACACTCCTTTTCTGCCTCTCCCCATGCTCCCCTGGCCAGTGAATCTGGGAATGCCTGGGCTGGGAGGCACTCACAGCACTGCACCCATGGAGGGTGTACCACCACTGCCCAGCTCAGCTGGGGAAGAGCCAAACCCCCTGCCAGAGTGCAGGCAGCTGGAGTTGCTCCCGAGGGTTTTGCGTGTGACCCCTTGAGAGCAGGGGCCTCCCCATCCCTGGCCACCAGCCCAGCCTGGTGGGGACCTCCAGGAGTGCGTGTGGTGGAAGCAATGCATGGATAACTAGCAGATGCTGTACCCTTGCTGTAGTGACAGATGAAAGGCAAAGTCTGCAAACAAGATGCATAACTGAATCCACTGCTGCCGACTTCCAAAACTCTGCATTCCTCCACAGGCCCTGTGGAAACACACACAGACAGAAGGGTGTCCCAGGGACACGCCACCCCCAGCAGGTATCACCTTTCCTGCAGCAATCCACAAGCCCTGGTACAACAAACGCTGTGGGCTGTGCCTTAAGAGCCAGGGTAGTAGCCACGAGGATACCGAGACTTACCTGGGCAAAGAAGCTGCGTGGCCACTGCCTGAACGGTGCTCTCCACTTCCAGGGCATTTGAGCTCCACCCAAAAATAAGGTCCTGCTCTACCACCCAGCAGGAGCGAACTTTCTCAATGTGCTCGCTGCTGAGGACTTTCTGCCAGATGTGCAGGTCAGTGATGTTCCCACTGAAGGACTCCTTTGCCCTGAAGGTGCCCCCCAGGGAATCTTGATCCTGCCCAATTATGAAGGTGCCCTGGCCAAGGATGGCCTGGGGGGCAGAGGGCCCCGCAGAGCACAAACCACTGGCTGACGCTCTCCTTTTCCCATCGGCATAGATGGCCCAGGTCCCATTTTCCTGCTGCCAGGTCACGCAGAAGTGATGCCACTGTCCATCAGCACGGAACACAGGCAGGTAAGGGGAATGGTGCCCGTGGACGATGAGAGCAAAGCGAACAAAGCCCTCCTCGTCCACAAAGCCACGGAGCTGGAACTCGTTAATGAAAGCAGGCACGGCGTAGGAGAAGATGGTAGCGATCTCCTGGGTCCTGGTGTCCCACTGCAGGTGGGCACAGGCTGTGACAGCAGGCAGTGCCGGGAAGTCAGAGAGCACTTTCACATATTTTGTGTCTGTTTTGTCTCTGAATACCAGGACTGGTACAGTGTGGCCACCTAGAAGGAGAAATTTCAGTCAGCAGAAAGGAAGAAGCAAAGGCCAATAAAGTGACAATAAAAAAAAACAAGGGACGACTTCTCCAGCCATATTTTTCAGTATGAAAACATCTCTAAATAGCCCATGTCCACTTATACTCACGTCTCCTCTTTGTTTTGTGCAGGACACTGTCCCTTTCCTTTAGCCAGACAGAACCTCTGATGTGGTGGGACTGCAGCAGTTTGCTGAAGGAGCCTTGCTCGCTGTGCTGGGGCTCAAAGAGCAGCTGAGCAAAGTGCTGCTCACAGTACCTGTCAGCTTGCCACCAGTCCAGAGCAGTGGCCACGTATTCATACGTGTGTCTCGGGGTCTCAATTGTGACAGGAGCAAAACCTGGAGAAGGACACACGTAGCCTGGGTGAACAGAAAGCCTCTCCAGCCCACTGCTAAAAGCACTGCCTCGTGCATCCTGGAGGATGCTCCTCTCCCCACGCAGCCCTTGGGCTGGTCGGTGGGCACAGTGTGACAGAGCTCAGACCTCATGGGACCTGAACTGAGGGGTGCTCTCTGGCCCGGGGCTGGAGCTGGGCACACTCCCCTGGGACACACGAGCCATGCCAAGCTCAGCACAAAGGAAAAGCTCACTCTGCTCTGCCCAGGGATGGCCCTCAGAAAAGCTTGCTCAAAGCAGTTATGCAAAAACAACTTTACTTGCTTTATCCCTAAAAAGCTCATCCCAGCTTCTGCACTTGCAGATGCAATTTTCAGGCTCAAAATAATCTGTTTGGTTTGCAGTTGCAGTGGGGCACAGAGCAGCAGCTGAGCAAACAGCCTGGCAAATACCAGCTAGCTCTGCAAACAGCATTTTAGGCACAAAACAGAGTAACAGAAAAAGTTTCCTTACCTTTGTTTGCACCACCAGACATCTTTTGTTTCTCTGTGCTGGATTTTGCTTGTAAAACACATAGACAGTGCTGATAAAAACACTAACCTTTAGAAGTCTGGTTCTTGGCAAGGGCTGCAAAGGCAAGGAGACTCCTGGACAGACCGACCTGGTGTTGTAACATTTGGAGAAACATTAATATTATCTCAAATACTCAGAATAAAAAAAAAAAAAAAAAAAAAAAAAAAAACAAAAAAAAAAAAAAAAAAACCAACATCAAAGGAAAAAAAAAACCAACCAAAAAAAAAAAAAAAAAAACAAAAACAAACAAACAAAAAAAAAAACCACCTGGTAATACTCACCAGAAAGCTGAAGAAGCAAGAATCAGGTCTCAAGCCTCTCCTAAACATGCTGACCAGCTGGGAAGATTTCACCCTTTGCTAGAATAAATAAAATATTACTGGAGATGTATCACGGAGACAGAGGCATTCTGCAGAAATGACGTCCCATGACACTGCTGCTTTCCTCAGAAAGTGTTGAAACAAAAAGGAGAAAACGACTCCCTCTGAAATACCTGAATAGTATCTTATCCAAAGATACTATCCTGAATAGTATCTTATCCAAAGATTTTCCAGATCTTCTTGAAGATTTTAAGGTCTCAGTTTAACATTTGTTTGCAGGATACAAAATAATTAAGCATAAAACATAGAGATGTGCCATATTAGGGAACAGGAAAGATTGCAGAGCCTCTTCATCTGCATTGACTAAATAAAAAAGCCACCATAAATGGCATCATTAAACAGTGTTGCATCACTGGCAGATTTTCTCATTGCCTTTAAAACCTGCAGGAGCAGAGCACCGGAGCAGACCCTGCAGAGCAGTAAATCCAGCCTCAGTGAGCCCGAGCACAGAGCCCAGCATCACGGAGCCATCCCGGGGAGCTGCCAGCGTCAGGACTTGGCAGTGATCCTCCATCTGCCCACCTCTGCCCCAGGGGGAGGGAACTCTGAGTGCACGACAGTAAAAAGCCTGGTAAAATCATAGATGAGGGCACGTAAAGACACAAGATGGAAACTGGCAACGCCAATGCAAACAAGCCCTAAAGCTCTGGGCACTGGCATCAGCGGCTGAGAGTGATCTCTGCTCTCCCCGGGCTCTCCCGTGCACGCTGTAAAAGCACATTTATGCACTTTGCTGCTAAGGGACTTCGGAGATCTGCTCTGCAGCCCGGGCTCTGTGTTCACAGTCTTCCAAAGTTCAGCAGAGACTTTGGAAACACCCAACACAGCTCTTGGCCCTCCAAGGAAAATTATAAATCTGACGGGTGAGAGGGAGCCACGGCACCGCCAATCTCCCGCTCCTCAGCCTGCGCCTGTAGCCTCAGGTGTCCCCTTCTCCAAGGAGGGCCCTGGAGATGGTGCAGACGGAACCCGCTTTGGGCAGAAAAACGGGGCCGTGGGGAGCGCCCGGTGACCCAGCTGCGAGAGCCCAGCGTCGCCGTGGGGCGAGCCCGGTGACTCAGGGCACCGCGGGTCTGGGGCCGCCCTGGGGAGCCCGGGCAGGGCCAGGCTGCGGCAGGGCCACGGCGGGACAAGCGCGACAGCCCGGCGGGGCGGCGGGACAAGAGCGACAGCCCGGCGGGGCGGCGGGGCGCTCCGCGGTGTCCGGAGCGGCGGGGAGCGGGAACCGCGGCCGGTGCGCTCCGCGGGCCCACGGCTCCGCACCCCGCTCCGCACCTGCTGAGCAGGGCCACGGCTCCGCACCCCGTTCCGCACCTGCTGAGCAGGGCCACGGCTCCGCACCCCGCTCCGCACCCGCTCCGCGGGACCACGGCTCCGCACCCCGCTCCGCACCCCGCTCCGCACCCGCTCCGCGGGCCCACGGCTCCGCACCCCGCTCCCCATCTGGCTCCGCGGGACCACGGCTGGGCATCCCGCTCCGCATCTGGCTCCGCACCTGCTGATCAGGGCCACGACTCCGCACCCCGCTCCGCACAGCTCCCCGCACGCCGCACCCCTCTCCGCACATCTTCCCGCAACCCGCGCCCCGCTCCGCACATTTCCCCGCACCCCGCGCCCCGCTCCGCACATTTCCCCGCACCCCGCGCCCCGCTCCGCACGCCGCCGCCGCCGCCCCTCGCAGCCCCGCTGGGCTCCGCCGCAGCTCCGCGCACCGAAGGTGCCGCCGCTCCCCGCACCGGGCCCGCTGGGCAGCGGGACGGCGATGCCGAGTCCCCGGGGCGCTGCTGCGCGCCCGCACCCCTCTGCCCACGTCCTCAGCCCACATCGCGCCCCGGGACGCCGCTCCAGCCCAGCCCCTCCAGCCCAGCCCATCGCCGATACCAAAGCACTCACAACCCTCCCCGCTCCGCTGTGCCAGCAGCGCCGGGATCTTCTTCCCTGGCAGTCACTGCTCCATGGAAGTGGCCAATAAACCTTCCCAGAAAATCTGGCGCATGATCATGGCAGAGAAATCAGGGAGTGGGGGAGTGACTAGGGATCCTCACGGCAGAAAGAACCCAAAACAGCCCAGGAGTGCGGGTGAAGAGGGACAGGTCTGGAGATGTCCAGTGGGTTCCTGGTGCCATGTCCTCACCGAGCAGCTTCAGCGTTCCGGCGTTTCCTCGCACTGGGGCCTGCTGCTGCCCCGGGGACAATGCCAAGGCTGGAGGGTCCAGGTCACCCCCATGGCACTCCCCACCTCACAGCCAGAGCTGCTCCTTTGGTTGATGCCCACTGACTTTTGCTACAGCAACGGCACACAGCTCCCACTCCTCCCGTCCCAGTAAATGCTTGAACCACACCATGGATTCACCAGCAACTGGCTTTTGTTCTTCAGGGTCTTCGCCTGGGAATGAAGGCAATTTTCCCATCCCAACGCCTCTGCTCTTGGCAATAAATCTCCCACAGAAGAATGGACCTTGGAGGCAGCTGCTCTGGTGCTTAGGTGCCAGTTGGGAAATGGCCTGGTGCTCCTGGCAGCGCGGCACAGAGCGCCGCAGAAGGCTCTGCTGCCCACCGTGGTTTGCCCAAAACTGGATCCTGCTTCCCTTGGTAATGGAGGGAGCAAAGGGCACAAGGCAGAGCCCAATTTTATGCCAAAGATCTTCAGAGGGAAACGGTAAAATTATTTTAAATTTAGGGCTGGATTAGGTTTAATGAGAGTTAAAGCTTCCCAACAGACAGCAAAACTGTGGTCTTTGTGCCTGTGTCTTAGACAGAATGAATCACCTTTTGTAAGAGCACAAAATACAGTTTTCTGGTAGCATTAGAAAAGGGATCAAGCCCTCAGCCTCACTCTTCTCTGTATATTCAAATAAACCTTCTTCTGTGCACATGCAGAGAGGTGAAGGGAAATTTCCTGTGATCACTGAATGCCACCCAAGTTTCCAACCTCACCTACACCAGTTATCTGGATTTAAACATAAACTAATTTCCATAAGTATACACTGGACTTTCAAATAAGACTTGATGCTTTGGCTGGCATCAAGGATGGCTCTAGAGACCCTGGCAAGAAAGCATCACTGGCATTTCAAAGGAAAGGTCACAGCCAGCAAGTGGAAACCAACAGTTGGCATGCCATTGTGCTTTCACCTGAAATCACACTGAAAACACCCCAAAGAGCACAGCCCAGGAAGCGTGGTTCCTTTGGACCTCCCGGCTCTCCAGATGATTTCTATGCACACATGGGCACTGCCAGCTGTTTGCTCCTTGCCATGGAGCAGATTTGTTGCCACCAGTGCTGGCAGTTCCTCACTGCATCAGCACTAATTCCCACAAAGCCAGTCAGCTGTCTCCTCAGGGCAACTGCAGTTTCTGCAATCACCTTCATTCATACATCTCATAAATGGGAAATGACAGAGTTCCTAGAGTTAAGAGGTGTCTGTCCAGCACATGAAGACCTTGGAAAGCAGACATACAACCTTGGGATGGTTGGATGGTAAAATCCCAAAGCACTTTTAATGCTGGTAAATCTCTCTAACAAGCAGCTGAGCAAAGGGCAAGTTGTTTTGTGCCATTTGGATGATGCTGTCACTCTGGGTTAGCTTGGTTTGGAATACATTGCAGTTCTGTTTACACTCAGTCCATTTAAAAAATCAGCTCAGGTGCATTTTAAGGAACGTTTCCTTAGCAGTGAGTAAACCCTGAGCTGCCACCCTCAAGGCACATCTTTCACACAACCCTTCCCAGCACATGGGCGAGCAACGTGTTAATCTTTATAAATCAAATATTTGCCAAATGGAGTAGAAGCCATGTGTCTGAGCAAGATGCATTGAGAAATGAAACAGAGCACAGAGCGTGTCAGAGATCACTCAGTCATGTGCAAGTCTGTCCCTTGCAGAGTTATCCTTCAAAGCAGCATTCCCCTGGCCCAGTTGTACATACTATTCTCCTCCAGTCTTTTTTGTCCTGCTGTTTACTGCTCAGAACTGACACTCCCTCTAATCCAACTCCTCCTCACTCGGTTTAGTGTCACCCAAACTTTCACTAGAATGAGTTTCGACCCAAGGCAGGGTTTCCCAAGGGCTGACTCAGGAGGCACCAGTGGAAGAGGGGCAGACTAACCTCCCTCCCCAGTACTGGGGCTGTGAAAGCGTGGCACACCACTGCCATATCGCAATTACTTTACCCTTTCACACGTCTGAATGTTTCACAAGCTGCTGCTGGCTTGTGCTGCTGCGGGCTCTCCATGCCAGCTCTCCCAAAAGAAGATCCATCAGCATTCAGGAAGCAATTAACCCTGCATGGCAGTGCTCCGGTCTCGGCTCAGGCTCCCCCTGCTCCTGCTCCTCAGGGCAGGACATCCCATCTCTGCCGCTCCAAGGGAGCTCTTAACACACCTGCCACTCTCACATGGATCAAGCTGGCAGAAGCAGCAGTGCCTGGGAAAATCTAGACAACTGTCCCAGCCCCTCTGGACAAAGGCACAGGGTCACCACCTGAGCCCCACGCTCCCCTTACCCAGAGAAGGGCTCTGGAGCTGCACAGCGGCCGCTGAGGGGCCACGCAGGAGCTGTCAGGTGCACACTTTGGACTTGGCGTGGCAGGTGCCATTTCCCATTCCCAGCTCAGCAGGGCAGGCACAGAGAGGACACGTGCTCAAGCTATTTCTTCAGGTATCCAAACGAGTTCCTCACCCTGCACACCGAAGGTCTGCACTGATGTGATTTTATGGCCAGGCACCTGCATCTTTTGCAATGCCATTATTTGTCTATTTCTCTTAGTTTCCTCTCCCCTTCTCCTTTCAAGTCTGTCACATCAGGGTTGCCCAAACTTCCTGATGCTACAGGCTTCCCATCAAGAGCCTGGTAGGTGATGGATATGTCCCCAGGAAGCTGAGGGGAGAGGGCACAAGGTCACAGGCAGAGCAATACCTCCCCAAGGGGACAGAGTGACCCACGGAGGTCTCAAGAGCCTGCCTGTACCAACCACCTCCTCACACAGAAAATGTGCAGCTCTCCCTGCAGCCCTCACTCCCCCGTGCCCCTGCCAGCAGCAGGTGACCTCCTCAGCACAGCAATCACACCTCAGCCGCTGGTGAGCAGGGACGTGCAGGGCTCTGCAGTGGGAGCTGTGCCCCTGCTTGGAGCTCTGCTCAAAGCACAGCATGGGTGTAATCACTGGAGACCCCCACCCACTGCTTTATGGCAAGTGGCAATCCTAAGTTACATCCTGGGGAGATGGAGCTGAGAGCAAGGAGGAGATTTTCCTAATTTTCCTCTGGCTTTCCTGTGTGTTGGAAGAACACCTGCACCAGGAGAAAAAAATGTTTGAGACTTCCTGAGCAAATGAGTTCCCTTCTAACAGCTGCTCCCTCCCAGGCTCAGGACTGGTCACAAGCAGTCACTGACTCTACTTGTTCAGTGCATTGCTGCTGCGTTGCTTTCAGGGCCTTTGTAGGGCCAGTAATTTGGGACACCTTTAAACACTCTGAGCAATGCAGAGCTCCCAGAATTCTGCAGCTCTTGAGTGCAGAACCTCACTTGGTTTAATTTCCTGTGGTACACTGACAACTACAAGACATCTCAGCTGATAAGAAAGTTTTCTCTACAACCCCAGGCTCACATTTCTAATGCAAAGGATCCTGTTCCAGTGCTATTTTGTGTTCTAACTTGCTTGTAGAGTTAGATTTAACCAGGGTTTTATTTTCTTGTTTTTGCTTCTTAAATGCCCCCAAGTCTCAGTGAGGTTTGTTTCAGCAATCTCATGTGGACATGCCAGCCTTAATCTCACTCTTCCAGGCCCTTCTCATTGTCTGGGATGAAAGCCCAACACAGAGCCTCCCCATTAATTGCCAGCTTTCTGTTTCCCAGTGACAGGTGTATTGTCTGGAGGAACAGACCCAATTGTGTCCCTGCGCAGTGGGACATCAGCTGCTGATATTACAGAGCCTTTCAGGGAGCTTGGGCATGGCTGGTTATTTAGTGCCATCATTTACAAATCTGTGTAGCCCAGAAACTTCATAGAAAAAACGGGAGCTGCCTGTATTACTCATCTTTTTGGTGGTTTGGCTTATTTTTTTTTCTCAAGCTAAGTCTCCTAAATCTCCCATCCTCCTACACGCAAGACAGGGCATTTGGTTCTGATCCTCTTTGAAACACTAAATTTTCCTGATACATTTTTTCCATGCTTTTCTAATAAAGGGGTTTTGCTGATTTAACCAGACACCCACTGTGCATCTACTTGAACCTGGAATGACAGCTAGAAAAAAACTCTGCAAACAGTCATTTCTATGAGGTGTCAATATGCACAGGCTGAGGTCACAACCATCATGGGGAGATGGTTCATATCCTCTGGAGGTCCTGAGAAACACCCTCAGGCAGGGATCTGGGTTTGGGGGACAGTGACTGTGCCTGCTTTATCAAGTAAAAACAGGAGCGCTGGTGCTCAGAGTGAGGAAAGGCAGCAGCAAGAGAGCTCCTGAGAGATGAGAGGAAAACACACAAGAACAATATGAGACCCAGATTGCATCTGTCTTTCCCATTTTTCACATTAAAGGCTAAAGCTTTCCATACGTGGCTGTTGCACAACAGCAGAGCACCAGCGGCCAGAAACGCGACAGACCATTCAGCAGATGGCCCAAGTCTTCTCTGCAGGAGCCTGGCAGTGGAGAAACCATCTCTTTACTGGGTTTAATCACGACAGTCACAAGACAGGAGGGTCTACAAACAACTGGCAAAAGCAGTTCCACATCAGTTTACAGGAGCACAGATGTGGAGAAAAAGGAAGCGCATTGTGTCCAGCTGAGCCCTGGGGGTCTCCGCAGTTTCGGAGTTCAGTCAACTCAAGTGTACATTCCCAACTGCACTGGGAATCCCCCCCACACATCCCTTTTGCTGACATCCTGTCCTTGTGGAGGGAAACAGTCTGTTCTCACATCCAAGCCTCTGCCAGAAGCCATTCCCATTCAGAAAATGGCTCTTTCAGAAGCTCCGTGGAGCTTCCTTCACATCTCACATCATCCCCTTGCCTGCTCCAGCTTCAACCTCTTCTTTCAGTTTTCAAAGTAATGAAGGCACCCTCTTGGAGCCAAGTCAACACTCCATTTCCTCTAATGAATTTAAATATGTCAAATAAGTCTGCTTTTGGAAGTTTCAGTTGCAATGAAGAAGATCCCAGTAAGCTCACCTTCTGTCCTGCCTGGGCAAACACTTACTCCATTAGCTTTGGTTTAACCACACGTTGGTAAAGTTGGAGTCTATCTAGTTCTGATCTTGTCAGAATTGTATTTAAATTTTTCTGACAGATTCTTGGCTTGCAGCTCGTTAACAGATCGTTGTTGAGGCGAGATGTTTGAAATTAGAGTGGTTTGGAACAGGAGAGACACATGGTGCGTTTATTCTCCGGTTCAGCGATTATCTCCCTGCCTGGCTCCACTCCTGACACAAGTTCACCTTGGGACACTACAGGAGCTGCTGGCTAGCTCGGGAGGTAGGAATGCACACCAACCAGGAGTATGTTGGAATATCACCAGCCACAGCCGTGGTGAGGGGTCAGGAGCACCATCAGTGCTTTCCCTCCTGGCAAGTTTGCATTGCCTCTGAGCAGCTCTAATGAAAACCTGTCCTGGGCAGAGGCCAGCCTCATCTGGTAAGACTTGACTTTTTCTAGCTCCTTTTTGTTCTAGAGAACAAAAAATTGCCTGGTGATTTCCTCTAGTTACCCTGCAACAGCATGTTTGCCTCTCACACTGCAAGAGCAGGTGCAAGCTTCATAGAGGAAAAACCACACTGAAGACTTTGTCAAGCATCCCAAGTTACCCGGTGTCTCTTCAAAAGGTCCAAGAATTCAAGATGTCATTTGTCATTCACACTTTGAGAAAGCACTGAACACAAAACTGGGAAAGCAGGCAGGTGTCAGTGTAGACACCAAAATACCTGGGAGTTTGTGCACTACAGTGAAGACAGACCTGAGCTCCAATGCCCACCTGCTGAGATAGCACTAAGCATTCCTCCTATCCCAAGTAAGTTTTAAAAAACGTGTCTGGAGTGCTATTTAACTTCCCTGTCAGATGTCTTGTAGGATGATAAACCTGGACTGCAGCTTTGTTAAGGCTAGAAACAGATTTCAGGACTGCTTAAAAAAAAAAAAAAAAAAAAAAAAAAACAAAGAGAAAAGTTTGTGTTTTTCAGGCAGCTCACTGTAGCATGTTAAGGTGAGCTCTGAGGTGTGCAGCCCGAGGTGTTCCCAGATGTACAACAAGCACTTCTTTATAGATGGGACCAGAACCTTTAAATTTAATTGAACCTGGACTCTCTTCCCCAGTATTTATTCTTCTGCCCACTTTTGGACTTCCCAAGCTCGTCAGAACAGCACCATCCTCCAGCCCTGCACAGCGGGTGCCCAGGGACACCTCCTGTCACCCACCACTGCTGTCAGGGCTCAGGGACATCTGCACCAAAGGGCCCTCGAGGACATCCACAGACACTTGTGCCTACAGCAGACACCAACCCAGAATTGCTACACGGCCAAAGCCTCGCTGCAGGCAGCACTGAGCTAGATAAACACAAGAGGTGTGGAAAAGCCCGTGCCAGGTGATCAGAGAAGGTATTATGCTTCAGACCAGCAGCTGTGGCTACATTAACGGGACTGGCAATAGGCACCCCAGCAGGCTGAGGGAGAGACAGGGACGTGCCTGACCCTCAGCCAGCCATTTCCCAGCAATAGATGGAGCTAGCCGTGCACCGGCGGGGCTGTGGGGCAGGGAGGGGATGGACCTGCACATCTGCGGGAGGGCCGGGCCCGCGCGCACCTGGGAGGGTGGGAGAAGGCCCTGCATTTCTAGAAGGTAAAACAATAATTGTAGGACATCTGCTTAGTTGTCAAGGACCAAAAGGGAAATAAAGCTGTTGTCCCCTCTAGCTAAAACCTGCTGTTTCCTTTTCCCCAGACTCCCCACCACCAACTGCTCCACAGTTTACATGCCAATCCAATTTTGATGCCTGTAATTCACCCCAGAGACTGTTTATTTTAACTTTATCAAGTGAAGAGAAAAACAACTGTGTTAGAATGAAAAAAGAGCATCTGGCAGCAGGATATTCTGTCTCTCAGAGAGTTTCCCAGCCTTACTGGTGCACAAGAACATGGGGTTTCAGTTACCCAAGGGCTGAAAGAAGGGGAGAAGAGCGTGCAGAGCACAGGTTCTCTGTGACTTCACTTTAAGGATGCTCTTGCCTGGTCTGGTGGCTTTTTTCTGCAATACTGGCACAATCAAGAGAGAGGCTGGGGTTTGGATTTCTTCCCCATTTTTGTTCTCTCCCATTGACAAGTATTTTTGAGCATTGGAGGGAAAAGTAGACATTGCCCAGTAGCTTTGCCCACCCACCCCATTTTTGTTGTTCATCTGAAGAACAACCTGATGGAGAACAGTAATTTTTCAATAATTAGGTGCGACAGTGCAGACATGCAGATCTGGTTGGACACAGGGGACCCGGGTTCATTTTCCTGCAAGAGAAAGGGTGTCAAGTAATTAATATTTAATGTTTGGGACAAGTGGCACTTTATTTTTTTAATCAATAAGGTTTTTAATTTCAGGCACTTATCTAGAAAGCAACTACTTGTGTACTTTGGAAAAATCTCACTATCTGCCTGTTTTAAAGCACATCCTTTCTGCAGATGTTCCAGAAGTTCTGTTCTCTGTGGATACATCTGAACATTCCTTTAATGGTTTGGGACACTGGAGGAAAAGTTAAACTGGAGGCTGGATGTCGTTTACTCAGAAAGCACTAAAATGATTTTAGTGACATACAGCAGAACTCCTGCAACTTTGAAAATGGCCTTTTTTTTTTTTTTTTTTTTTTTTTTTTTTTTGTCACAGAACCATTCCATTGCCAGCACGTCACTTTTGGGTTGTTTTGGGTCGGTGTTGGGTCCGTTTTGGGTCTGTTTTGGGTCGGTTTCGGGTCGGTTTCAGGTCGGTTTTGGGTCGGTTTTGGGTCCGTTTTGGGTCAGTTTTGGGTCGGTTTCAGGTCGGTTTCGGGTCGGGTTTCGGTCTGTGTCGGGTTGGTTTTGGGTGGGTTTTGGGTCTGTGTTGGGTCAGTTTTGGGTCGGTTTTGGGTGGGTCTCGGGTCCGTTTTGGGTTTGTGTCGGGTTGGTTTTGGGTCGGTCTCAGGTCGGTTTTGGGTTGGTTTCGGATCCGTTTCGGGTCGGATTCGGATGGGTCTTGGGTCTGTTTCGGGTCTGTGTTGGGTTGGTTTTCGGTCTGTGTCGGGTCCGTTTCGGGTAGGTCTCGGGTCCGTTTTGGGTCCGTTTTGGGTCCGTTTTGGGTACGTTTCGGGTCGGTTTCGGGTCGGTCTCGGGTCCGTTTCGGGTCCGTTTCAGGTCCGTTTCGGGTCCATTTCGGGTCGGTTTCGGGTCCGTTTCGGGTCGGTTTGAGGTCCGTTTCGAGTCCGTTTCGGATCCGTTTCAGGTCCGTTTCAGGTCCGTTTCGGGTCGCTTTCGGGTCCGTTTCGGGTCGGTTTTGGGTCCGTTTCGGGTCGGTTTGAGGTCCGTTTCAGGTCCGTTTCGGGTCCGTTTCAGGTCCGTTTCAGGTCCGTTTCGGGTCGCTTTCGGGTCCGTTTTGGGTCGGTTTTGGGTCCGTTTCGGGTCCGTTTCGGGTCCGTTTCGGGTCCATTTCGGATCCGTTTCAGGTCCGTTTCGGGTCTGTTTCGGATCCGTTTCGGATCCGTTTCGGGTCCGTTTCAGGTCCGTTTCGGGTCCGTTTCGGGTCCGTTTCGGATCCGTTTCAGGTCCGTTTCAGGTCCGTTTCGGGTCCGTTTCGGATCCGTTTCGGATCCGTTTCGGGTCCGTTTCAGGTCCGTTTCGGGTCCGTTTCGGGTCCGTTTCGGGTCGGTTTTGGGTCCGTTTCGGGTCGGTTTGAGGTCCGTTTCGGGTCCGTTTCGGATCCGTTTCAGGTCCGTTTCAGGTCCGTTTCGGGTCCGTTTCGGATCCGTTTCAGGTCCGTTTCAGGTCCGTTTCAGGTCCGTTTCGGGTCCGTTTCGGATCCGTTTCAGGTCCGTTTCAGGTCCGTTTCGGGTCCGTTTCGGGTCCGTTTCGGGTCCGTTTCGGGTCCGTTCCGCGCTCTCCGTTCGGACGGAACCCAACGCTCGGGCCGGGCGGAGCAGCGCCCCCCAGCGGCCGCCGCGCCCCGCCGCGCCCCGCCCCCTCCGCGCTCGGCCCCGCCCCTCACAGCGCGGCCCCGCCCCCCCGCGCGCGGCCCCGCCGCCATTTCGCTGCCCCGGAAGCGCTCGCGGCCCCCCCGAGCCGGCGGAACATGGCGGCCGTGTCCGTGCTGCGCGCGCCCGCCGGCGGCTTCAGCTTCGACAACTGCGCTCGGTGAGGCGGCGGGAGCGGGCCGGGGCCGGGGGCAGCGCGGGGCCCGCGGGGCCGGGCCGGGCCGGCCGGGGGCAGCCCTCCGCCCGGCCCCACTCGCCCGCTGTGTTGCAGGAACTCGCTCCTGGAGGCCGAGCTCGCCCAGAAGGGGCTGCGGGTGCCCGCGCCGCGCAAGACCGGCACCACCATCGCCGGCGTCATCTTCAAGGTGAGGCGGGCGGCGGGCGAGGCCGGGCCGGGCCCGCGGCGGAGGCTCCGCGCTGCTGAGTCACGCCCGGTGCGGCCGGGCCCATCCCGAGCCCCCGAGCTGCCCCCGGGAGCGGCCCTGTGCAGGGCTCGGCTGTGGGAATAATTCTCCCTTCCTGCAGGATGGCGTCGTCCTCGGAGCGGATACGAGAGCCACCGAGGGGATGGTTGTTGCTGACAAGAACTGTTCGAAAATACACTTCATTTCCCCTAATATCTAGTAAGTGTTCGTTTTGTTGGGTGGTAAATTGTTTATTATGCGCGTTATTGCTGAGGTTTTTAGCCGTGTTCTTTGCTAACAGAATCTATTAAACTGTTTCAAAATGATATTTTATTAGCGAGGCTTGGGGGTTCGTGGTATTTTATTTACACTTCAGCAGGCTCTCGTTTCACGCTGTCTGTGCGAGAACTTAATTCCCTCAGTTTTACAACGAGACGGTTTCTGCCTGTTGCCTGAAGCATGGAGGCTCCTGTCTCCTTTTCCTCACTTGCTGATCGCGTTCCTCAGCTGCTGCGGTGCGGGAACAGCTGCAGACACTGAGATGACAACTCAGCTGATCTCCTCCAACCTGGAGCTGCACTCGCTGTCCACGGGCCGGCTCCCACGAGTGGTCACGGCCAATCGGATGCTCAAGCAGATGCTCTTCAGGTAACTGAGGGGGTTTCTTGTTTATCACCAGTGCTGGTAAAACCACCAAATAATGCTTAGGCAGCATCCTGTGTCTCAGCCTGCTTGACCTTCATAACAAGACTCCAGGAAAGATTTCATAATTGCTCTTTGCTTCCTGGGCTTGTTAACTGAGGTGGAAGAGAAATGGAGTCTGTGGTGTTTTAGGGAATTACGTAGTGATCACACAACGAAAATAGAAGGGCATTAGTTTATTACAAATACATAATCACACCCATGAAAACTGCTGTATCCTTGTGGTGAGAAGGCTGGACCAGTAACAGAGTAACGTGCAAGCTTATAAAACTGGGAGTGATTTGCAATAGAATCATTGCCTCAGAAAGTCTGCTGGACACTGACATAAGCCATATTTTAGTCCATTTCCTATTTTATTGCTGCCAGCTGGTAAAAGCCGTTGTTTAGTACAGAGCTGTACCCGAGCTGTTGGGGAACAGTTCCCAAACCCTGTGTTGTGTTGGACAGCCGGGGCTGAGCTGTGGGCTCCAGACTCAGCACAAACGTTGCTCCCAGGTACCAGGGCTACATCGGCGCCGCGCTGGTGCTGGGGGGAGTGGACGTCACGGGCCCCCACCTGTACAGCATCCACCCCCACGGGTCGACCGACAAGCTGCCCTATGTCACCATGGGTGAGTGCTGCTCCCGCGGGGCCAGGGCGCGGGCAACGCTTCACGTTGCTACTTAAAGTGGTTTTAGTGAGATCCCGTCGTGTGCTCAGAGCTCTGCGGGCCTCAGACCACAAAGGTTAAGTTGTATTTATAAGGCAGGCGCGCTGCTCTGTTTCCTCACAAACGTGGGCTGGGATACAACTCAGCTGCCAGGAAACTGATCTTGGGAACGTTGCTCTGTGTGTGTTCCACACCTTAAAGCACAAGAATTGTGGGATTCCCAAAATCTAAAAAAAAAATCCTCAGAAACTTGATTTGCAGATTGTCCTAACTCATGGTTCATACAAATTTCGCTTGGGGAACTTGTGTTTTGTTTGGAAGACTTGGGTTATTTTAAAAGGAAGGTTATGTTTGGTAGAGCCATGGAAGTGTAAGGGAAAGCTCAAATAAATATATCCAAGAGCTGATCTGAAAACAAAGTGTATCAGATCTGTAAATCAGTCAGCACGTGCCTGGTGCAGCTTTTATGCTGCTTCTGCGGTGGGAAAACACGCATTCATAGAGTCATTAATATTTTCTGTTTGTGGCTGGTATCTTTGGCTAAAACACCTGCTCAGGAGATGGCGGAGGGTCCCGTTTGCGGGCCGGGGCTCCCGGGGCCGGGGCGATGAGCGCTCGCAGTTAGCGGGGCCGCGCCGGGCCGGGCGCTGCGGCGGCGCGCGGCCGCTGGGTGGCGCCGGCGGGCCGGGCACGGCGGCCGGGCACGTGACGTCATCGTGGGGGCCATGGGCTCTGTGGGGCTCTGTGGGGCTGTGGAGGCCATGGGGGCTGTGGGGCTCTGTGGGGCTGTGGAGGCCATGGGGGCTGTGGAGGCCATGGGCTCTGTGGGGCTCTGAGGGGCTGTGGAGGCCATGGGCTCTGTGGGGCTGTGGAGGCCATGGGCTCTGTGGGGCTCTGTGGGGCTGTGGAGGCCATGGGCTCTGTGGGGCTCTGTGGGGCTGTGGAGGCCATGGGCTCTGTGGGGCTCTGAGGGGCTGTGGAGGCCATGGGCTCTGTGGGGCTGTGGAGGCCATGGGGGCTGTGGGGCTGTGGGGGCCATGGGCTGTGAGGGCTGTGGGCTCTGTGGGGCTTTGGAAGCCCGTGGGCTCTGTGGGGCTGTGGAGGCCATGGGGGCTGTGGGGGACATGGGCTCTGTGGGGCTGTGGGGCCCATGGGCTCTGTGGGGCTATGGAAGCCTGTGGGGCTGTGGGAGCCATGGGCTCTGTGGGGCTGTGGGGGCCATGGGCGCTGTGGGGCTGTGGGGGCCGTGGGGCCACAGAACCCGAACAGGGCTGCAGGAGCCGCTCTGCATTCTGCACATGATGGCTTTCCTGCCTTGGTTTTAAAAGCTTTAAAACGCGGCCTGTAGGGAAATCCTGGCAGCTCCTCTTTCCCTCCACAAAAATAGCATGGTAGCAGGCTTAAGTTCAAACAAGTGGGAAGGAGACTATCACAGGTTTGAGTTTCGTGTAGTTTAAACTTCAGTTTGCTGCGGGCAGTACCAGGTGTGTGTGGTACCCACACATTCTTTATGGCCACGCTGTTGGACAAAGCCCTTCTCAGCATCAGGGTCCTCACCTTCCCACCCCTGGTGCACTGACACTTCCTCCAGTGACCAGGATAGGTTTTAGTAAAAAATTAGCTAATGCATATAGATGAAAGATAGAATCAAAACAGCAGAAAAACTATGAAAAGTTAAATTTAAGATAGCAGTTGGAAATGTATTTCAGTCTTACTTAGACTAATCTGTTGTTTTTCAGGGTATTGTATCCCAAATGTTCTAAACGCGGTTTATTAAATCAGGGTAGGTGTGTTTGGCCAGTTAACTTCTGGAAATTCAGTATTAAATCGGAAGGGTGGTTGAGAAGTTGAGTTTTATTTTGGTCTGCTGGTCTGTCTGGATGGACAGAGTGGTGTCCTGTCTTGCAAGAGAGATTTAAAAGGTACACAGTGCTTACTCAGGAGTGAGAACATCAAATTAAACTGTTTATGCTGACAAAGGACAAAATTGGATTTCAGCAAACGATGCAAGATTGCCTGATTGCTTGGCTTGTCTAGGAAAGCTTCTGGCCAAGGCTTATAACGAAATGCATGCATAAAATTAAAGCACTTGAAGTGTGTAGCTGAGCTTTCGGAAGCAGGCGGAGCGCGCAGGAGTCTCTCGTGGCTGGAGCTGCTCCCCTGGTGCCAGTGGTGCTTCACATTCATAAATCAGCTCTTCACTGCAGTGGCAGTGTCGTGCTGCAGAGCAAGAACTCCCACTGCTGGGAGCCAGCCCCCAGCCAGGAGCCACGCTGAAAAATGATCCCAATCCAAGGGGCTGCCGAGATCATGGAATTCTTACCTGGGATGAGCAGCAAATTGAATAACAATGAGTGCTTGTGAATAAATGCCCTGTCAGGGAGCCTTGGCAGTGATGGATGAGGAAGTGCTAAATGTTGCTCTCAAAGCTTGGCACATCCTCTGGTGTGGCAGCAAACAGGTCCTTGGGTGAGGAGATGGACTGTACCTGCCAGTGTCTTCAGTGAAGGTTCTGCTGAAAAGATCCAGTGCATCTCCTGCACTTTTAATTCACTGTGAAAATTACTGTGAGCTGCCCTTTTTTGCTATGTATCAATAATTATCTTTCACTTTAAATCAGTACTGAACTGGTACAACTGCTCAAGTGAAGACCAGATGGTATTTTTAAAGTCAGTTTACTACGGTTGCATGCAGAAAATTTAACACCTTGGTTGGGAAATTCAGGAAATGACCAGTGTTACTTAAAGAAGAGAACAGTAAATTCTCTTATGGTGTCATCACGTACCTGGTTCATGCTAACCAGGAGACTGAAAAGCATTTGCCTCCGAGTAGTTCAGCTTCTGTAGTTACGTAGAATTTGTTTGCAGTCAATATTTTTACATATGTAGATGTTAGAATAATGGTTCCTGAATATTTGGTTATAAAGTGTAGCTTACTGAAAATATATGCAAATTCTTTGGAATTGAGATGGCATTTTTTACTTGATGTTAAGTGTAAGCATTCTTAGCAGATAGTGGTTTTAAAGATCTGAAAGGGTTTTTTCCTGAACGCTGTGTAATACAAATAAATTACAACTTTGCTAATTATCCTTTGTTTTTATTATTCTTATTGCTCGCATACAGAAGAGACATAAACTTTAAACATGTGGAAAAAATAAATCAAAAAAGGAAAATTTCCTACTTTTGCAAGCTTAGTTTGAAATCTTACCTAAGATAAATACCTGGTTTGGTACTACTTTGAGCTGAGGTAAAGACACTATTTAATGACACATTAGCACATGGCTTTCCTGGAGGTTTTAATGGATTTGAGGTTGAACTGCTGCTGAATCTGAACTGGTAACTCAAATCAGTTACCGTGTGTATGAGGTGGGGAATCCATCCCAAGGTAATGGATGGTGTTGTGCTGTGCTTGGATTTTATCCTTCTCCAGACTTTATGTTTGGGAATTGTGAAGCTTGTTTCTGCATAAAGGCAAAGCATGCTTGTTAAAAATGAATTATTGGTGGGCACCGAGTGCACGGACAAGAGAGCAGCTGTTTCCCCACACACAAACAAGTTCTCCATAGACCCTTAATACCCAAGTTTTCTGTGTTTTTATAGGAGCTGCAGTAAGAAGACCGTGCTTGCAGTGTTTACTTAAGTTCCCGGTTTTATTGCCTGCTCTGGTGTCACAATGCCGCTTTCAGGAGGCGGCTGCAGCATTGTGGGGAGCTGGGAGGGCGAGTGGAGCTGCGCAGGGACAGGGGGTGCAGGGGGGCTTTGCTCTGCCCTGTGCTCCAGGGGATGGCTGCATGCCAGGAGGGGTGTCCGCAGCAGCTCCTGTTGCTGTTGTCAAACAGGCTTTGTTTTGGTGGAGACGCTCAGATGTGTGCATTGACTGGTGTTTCTGAAAACACGGGGCTTACTTCTGGTGCTAGGAAGAGTAAAGAATTTTCATTGTGCTACTTAAGATCAGGAAATTCTGTTCTTTCAGAGAATGCTTAGCTGTGCTGGGAGGCTTTTGCTAAGGCAGATTTTAAATGCAAGCTTGTTTAGGATTTATAAGCACTAGAGAAAAAATGAAGCAAGTCTATTCAGCTTTTCCAGCTTCCTGTTCTGCTAGAACCTTCTTAGAATCCTCCTTAGAACCTTCTTAGAATCCTCCTTAGAACCTTCTTAGAATCCTCCTTAGAACCTTCTTAGAATCCTCCTTAGAACCTTCTTAGAATCCTCCTTAGAACCTTCTTAGAATCCTCCTTAGGATCTTGGTTTTCAGATGTAAATGTCTACATGTAGGTTTAATTAAGTTAAGACTTTAAACAGCTCTTTGAAAATTTACATTATAGAACTGTCTGGATTTATTTATTTAAGGTTGATACTGGATTTGGCATTTATTTGTCTTAGTAACATAGTAAGATAAATAATTAAGTGTAATTCTTTATGTATAAAGGATTTCATGTACTGTAACATAAGATTTCCCCTGCCTTTTTCCTTTTTCTGTTTTTCGTCTTTAAGTTACTGATTTCCTGCTCATAGGTTCTTTTGGGAACTTCTTTTTAAAAGGAGTTGGAGGAATTCAGCATGAGCTGTGTATACAGTTGTGTTATTATTTTCTTATTTGTCACTAGAAGTTTTAAGAAATTAAGATTGCTTTTCCCCATCTAAATAGCTAATGCAGTAATTTTGGTGAGATATTACATTTTGTACTTTCTTTTTTGCACTTTTTCTAGTCTTTGTACTCTGATTTTGTCAACCTTTCCCCAAGAATAGGATTGTTTTCCAGCTCTGAGGCTTCCCACTCAGCTCATGGTAGGCCTTCATTTGGGTATAGCATGAATGTGGGCTTGGTTTGAGACCATAGCCCAGATTTTGTTCCCCCTCTCATTAGAAATATTCCTGTATAATTCCAGAATTATTGTTCAGATTCCTTTATTTGTTTTGGCACATGCTTTATTTTGACCTTGTTTGAAGGGTCAGTAAAATTCCTTTTATTTGTGGTTTGTTCTGTGATACCAGCTGTTTGCATCAGCAGTTCAGTTTTGCTATTAGTTGCTTAAAAATCTTCTTTATTCTCAGTTTCAGCATTTAAAAAATGGAGTTGTGTATTGCTCCAAGGTGTAAATGAATAGTCATTGCCAGCAATACAAGTGCATACTTAGAGTGTCCTACTGCTTTTAGATGTGATGTATTTGGTACTGTAAAGGTAATGATCCTCAACCACAGCAATATTCTGTAACAGGAATATCTGTCATATTCATCAGGATTACCATGTTCATTGATTTGTGTCTGTAAATCTGCTGTTTCAACCCTTTAAATTTGATCTATAATTGGACCTCCTTAAATGGTTCAGCTAAGGTAGTCTGTATTTTCTCAACAGTGTCACTGTCAGCTTCTCCTTTTTCATTATACATTCAGCAGACTTGATAAAATCAGCAGGACACCTCATTTGAAACTGTTTAATCGCTGCCTTTTGCTTTCACTAAACCATTGAGGTGGTCAAGCGATATACACAAATCATTTTAAATAGGAAATATGGCTTTCTCTGTGACCCAGCTAAACAGATAGCACTATGCAAAACAAGTTAAAAAGTAATAAATGCCAAAAAATCTTCTAATTGGAGTAAAAAATTGCAGGTAACTTTATTCACTCCCCAAAAGTAGTGCTCTCTGAAATATGGGTAGGGCCACCAACAGACAGGAGAATCTTCCTGAAGGCTCACTCTTTCTGAACAAAGCAAGTTTACAGTTTCAAATAGTAGCATCCTGCTTTTTGTGTTAATTCACATTTATAACCCTGCAGTCACAGTGCTTTGGGCAGAGATGGCTCCTGTTCCATCACTGCACTTGTACTTCGTTCTTTCTGGAGAGGAACATTAAACTTATAGTTTGTCTCTGGCACTTTGTTCAGCTGTTATTGTTCATTATTGTAAAAATAATGGCACAGAGCAGGAGCACAATTAACTGTTTAACTACAGGGGAAATCTGCTGTGGTGGCTGCAGCCCCCTGCCCTGTTCCCACTGTTGGGCTGCTCATCCCCAGGCTTGGAGTCATCTCCTCATTCCAGCACCCCTCTGAGAGGGGCAGGCACGGACGTGGGGTGGGAGGGATGGAGGAGTAGGGGCTGCACACTGTGGCATTCCCTTAACTCTCTGTTTCTAACCTCGTTTTTGTACCTTATGTTCAGAATGGTAAGAAAGGAAAGGCTGTCGGGATGGGCCTGTGCCGAGTCTGTGCCCACAAGCTGTACCCCCAGGATTAAATCAGGTTCTGACTTGGTGTAGGCACTGTACAGTGCAGAGGTGGGCTGTGGTGGGCTTCAGATTGGTTTGTGCTGATGAGATGTACTGTGTTTTTCTCTAAAAATATTGCCATACCTATATCCACTGGCTGAAGGGGTGTCCTGGTGTTGTCACCGCAGGTTCTGGATCGCTCGCGGCCATGGCAGTGTTTGAAGATAAATACAAACCCGACATGGAGGTAAGTCCTGGCTTTTTAAACCTCAGTGTTTCTTCCCTCAGCAATCCTCACACTCATAAGAATTTAGGAGGTTTGAAACTCTAAAAAAAGGTAAATATGCTCTAGTTTTGCTGCACTTAAAATGTACTAATGTCAGCTTACTGCAAAGCTGTAAAAAATGATGGGTAAAAGAAATAAATTTGCAAGAAGCTGTGCTTATGTATGGGAAAGTGTGTGATTTGAATGTAGGTGAAGGCTTTAAAAACATACAGTTTACTGGTTATAGTTTACTTCAGCAATTTACCAGCCCTTGCACAGTCAGTATTTTTGTTTTTCTGTCCCTCTGTCCCTCTCTCAGTCTTGAAAAGAGAATGCAACTAAAAGTCTTCAGATGCTCTTCTTTTTGTAATGCAGCTGTTGTGGGTCATTTCCTCCCTCTGAAGTGCTCTGTGGTTTCAGGTGATGGTCCCGTAAATCCTCAGCTCCTCTCTACAAAGCTGGTAGATTAAGTTTAAAATGTGAGATGATCTGTTGTACCTTGGTACGTCTCCTGACAAATCACAGTGTGCAATTCCAGCAGATTTTTAAAAAAGCAGTCAGTTGCCCCACCTTGTTTTGAGGAGTTTGCCATTAGTTAATTGCTTCAGCATTAGAAAAAAGCAATTTTCCAATTATCCCTAGCCCCTGCCCTGTCAGTACCTAAGCAAGAGTTGTAAGTGTGCAAAGTTAGGGACACACAGTGGGACCAGGATCGCTGTGATTTGGGCAGCATCTGAAGATGCTGGACTTCTGGCCTCCAGTATATTTGCAATTGTTATCAGAAATACTGGAATATGTGTAATAGGCTCCCAAGTGTCTCTGGGAAGGATCCTCACACCAGATGGCTGATAGAGCCACTTGAGAGAGAGAGAGAGAGAGGAAGACTCTGTGTTTCCTTCTCTCCTCATGCTGCTGTAAGAATGAGAGTCTCCTTTTCCAGCCTCCTGTGTGACTGTGCACTTGGCATGTGTGCCATTCCAGTGAAAACACGGGCTGCAAATCCCTGGAAGCAACAGCTACAGCACAATAGTCCTCTTTCCAAGATACAAATGGCTCGGAGCTGTGCTGTGGAACTAAAGTTTTCATTTATTCTCAGCTAGCTTTCAAGCTTGGATTTTAAGTCATTTCTTGTGTAAGAGCAAACGAAAAAGGCACCAAAAACTGGTAAATCTCTAATTTTTCCTATTTAGAAAGGTCATCCTCATTAAACTGTCTTCACACACAACCATAAGTGGCAGCAGATAGTCACTTATAACAAGCATGTAGAAATACAGCCTACCAATTTGTTGAAATAGATATTTAGATCTTTGAGACTTGCGTGCACCTTAACCCTTCCTTTGGTTTTCCTGGATAATCTGTTATCTAATAGCAGTTCAGGAATTCTGTTAACCAAACCAGCAGAGTTTCACGTGATAAAGCTCAACAGTACTCTTAAACACGTCCTCATAGTCTGTTATGGCTGTGAGTTTGTATTTACATTCTAAGTCAGATGTGGGGATTTTTTTTCCAATAAATTAATAAAATAACAAATATTTCTATTGAAATGAATCCAAACTAATTCTGAAATATGCTATGTATATTTTAGATAAAACTGGCTATGAAATGGCAATGAAGATAGAATTGCTGGAGATTAATTTAATAAAATTGGTAGAAAATTATTATTTTTCTGTCAAGATCAATGTTCCTTTCTTTTGCACTAATTGTCAGAATAGCTTGCTAGGGCTACTGGAGGGTAGTGGTGTGCTTCAAGACCATCACATCACAGAAAAATGATTCAAAGGCAAACTGTCCTGCACCCTCTGGTATCAACTTGCAAATTAGCATCTGGAATGTAATTAAACAAGCTTAATGAAAGTAGCAGCTGAATACTACCGGAAAAGACAATCAGCTTTTTTGCCTCTGATATATATTCTGTACTATTGAAGCTGATCACCAAACGCATCGTGTGAGCACAGTTAAAAAAAAATTAGCATTTATTTGAAGAATAGGAACTGTTTTTCATTCTGTTATGCTTTTGGCATGCACTGGTGTCCCAGGAGAGCCATGCCACAGCAGATAGTGCACAATATTTATAAATCCATGACAGGCAATAATAGCAACTTGAAAAATTCTTTTGCTAGAATTTCAAGTTGAGAGCTGCCAAAAGCTGAGAGGATCAAATCTGCAGTGGCAGCTGCTGTGCCCTACAGTTAGAATCATAGACTTTGAAGATGCTCAACTAAAAAAAAATAAAAAAATAATAAAATAAAAAAAGACTGCAGGCTTAGCCAATTTTTGCAGGTTTCTAGAGCCCTGGCTCTCTGCCTTTTGAAGATGAGTTGCTGAAGCTTCTCCCAGTGCCTGAGGCATGCTAACACCAGCAGGATGTGTTTTTTTCCATAGACTTAGTGTGTCTTCAGATTTAAGTAGCACATGCTTTATCAGTGCCAGCTGTGATGGTCCTTTCCCTGGCTGCAGTGCTGGGAGAGGATCTTTACCCAACGTCCTTCAGGAGAGCTGTGGAGATGGATGGTGACGTCCCCGAGTGCCACTTGTGCAGCCTGATTTATGGAGGCAGGCTTTGTGGGGAAGGAGTGCTGGCCTCTAGAGGAACCATTATAGATCGCTGAGGATGGGAACACTTTCAGCCCTGAAGGCCTCTAGATGCTTCAAAAATGTAATGCCAAGCACCTAACTACTGTGGAACAATATTAATCTGTCATGTGGGCAGCTATAGATCTGCTTTAAAAAACATAAGTGGAAGAACAGCACATCTAATGGAGTGTTTCGAGCTTAGATCTTTCATTGCAGCCAATCTTTCTTCCAATAGAGTAACCACTGGTTTTAAACCTTACAGTCATTTTGCAAATGCATTTGTGCCTTCTGGTGTTAAACAATAGCAAAGAAATACTTTGAGTCAGTGGATATGGAAAGCATTGTGAGCTGGGAAAAATGTCTACAGTATTAAATGCTGGAATTCTGGATTTATCTATCCTGTGGTGGTTGTATTCCTCAGGAGAGGGGGAGGAGGATATATTTTCTTCTGGTATTTAATTTCCAGTGTTTGAAAAGTAGAAGCATTTTGTCTGTAGAATTACTTGATGCACAGTCGGGTTATGTTGTAGACTTCTTGTTTAAGCAAGAAAAGGCTGCTTGTAACTTCATTTCTTTTCTGTGTTTTATCAAAACAGCCAGGTTTAATAAAAAGAGGGTCCAAAAGGAAGAGAATCAGAAGCAATAGAAAGCAGAACTTTTGCAAGGAAAAGAAAGTAAATCTTGGAGTAGTGAGTTCAGGAACAGAACAGGTGGAAGAAAGGAGATAAGAGATAGTCTGGCAGATACTTAATAATTATTTCTAGGATAGATCACCACAAATGTGTGAGATTATATTTACAGTCATTTATTGTACCATTTCTTAAGTGTGGCAGGAAATCAAGTGGTATTGAATAAAACCAAAAATACCCTGGAGGGTAAGAAAGACGAATAAGAAGAGAGGACTGTTCTGAGTGTGTTCCCCATGGAGCACAGGCCCTCTTGGTGCTGCAGCAGCTGTGCTGTCCCAAAACCTGCAGCTTGCTGTCCCACAAGAGGGGATGCTCCCCTGGCGTGCTTCGGTGACCGCTCTGCAGGCTTTGGCTCACCTGTTAGGGTGGGACCTACGTGTGCTGGGAGCCATCTGGTGAGCAGGTTTGGGAGAAGTGGTTTTTGAGGCACTTCTGGGTAGCCCCTAATCTGTAAGTGAAGTAGCTGAGGAACGGGGAGCGCTTTCCTCAGGATGCCCCATGTGCTCTGGGATCTTTGCAGCATCGAAATGCAAAGTAGCCTGAATGCAGCTTTTACTGTGCCCCTCTTATTTCAGTAAAAAAATGCATCAGGCACACTACAAAATATTATGAAAACATGTAACTTTCTTCCATTTTTAAGCAGCTGACACATAGATCCTTCAAGTATTCCTCTGCTCACATTTCCTACTGTCCCTCAATATGGTAGAATTATTTTTGTTTATTAACCGCTGACAACAATGCTGAGCTATTTTTGGAATCTGTCAAAAGTCTCTAATCTTCAACAATAGTTGTCTCCCCAGTCTTGTTGCTGTGTGTGTGACGGGGCAGCAGTGACAGGCTGCAGATGAGCCCGGCGTTCATTAGCGATGGTGATCAGCTCTGGGCTCAGGTGTGGCAGCGCGCTGATCCCGCAGCTGACACCGCAGCTTTAATGACTCCGCGGGACGGTGACCACTTGCTGGGAGGTTTGTGGGCTCCACTCTGGCAGCAGACAATGGAGATCAAGCCAGACTATGGGAGTTAGGCTGGAGAGCCTGCCTGAGATACTTGAACCCCTGTTGGTGTCAAACACAGAATTAAGTAAATGGAGAGGGGGGAGATGAGACGAAACCTGACTTGGTGAGCAAAAATCAGGACTTTGTGTTCCTATGCCTGTGTATTTCATTATCCGGTGACAGGAACTGAGGCTGTTAGTGGCATATCTTCACTCCTTGCTGCCAGAGCTTGTGGCACTGCAGTTTTCAGCTTTCCTGACATAGCTGTGTTCGTGTCTCCTGGAGACAGGGATTTCCATGGGTAAATATCAGGTCTTAGTGCATACAGTCAGCCAGAAAATAAAGGCTTATCATACCTGTTTCTTATTCTTAGGTTAGATCACAATTATCCTGTGGCAGCCTGGTTTCTGCCTGACACGTTGGACAGTTTGTACAGTTTTCATCATCTTTCACAGAATTGTGCCGTGGATCGGTTTCCTTTGTGGAACTAGTGTTAAACAGGAAATCTGGGCTGATCTGGAATATGCCAGCTAGGTATGCTCTGGTGTGGCTGGGATTGCAGGAGAGGTGATTTGTGGGGTGCTTTCTGAATGAATGAAAGCCCGGATTTGTGCTGAAGTTGGTGGGACACTGCCGGCAGCACCAGTCTGAGTTCCCAGAGATACCCAGCAGTGCTGCCTTCCAGTTTGCTGACTGCAGACTGTATCAAGGGAAATAAATGTTACCTTTGTGTAAATTGGGCCTTGCTGCATGTCAAAGAGCAACAATTTCTTCACCTTTATGAAAGTAACACTTGAACTTTGTCCGTAATAATGTAGACAAGCTGGCCAGAAGAAGGGCTCTGTGTTAAGAGATCATTTCACTGCACAGGGTAGGGGGAGGACAGGTAATTATTTTTGATGCATTTCTCAGGAGCAGGTGTTCCAGTTTAAATTGTTCCAGTTTGTATATCTCCCATAACTGCAGAACACAGGCAAAATGTACTGGAAGATATTTCACATGGCACGAAGCCCGAGTGCTGCTCCCGCGGCGGGGGCCGGCGGGGCTGAGGGCAATTGCTGTGAGGGAAGGGGAGGAGGAGGTGGGAGCCAGCCTGGGCTTTATGGAGCATTTTGTTGTATTAGGAAGAATATATTACCAGAGGGCCCAAGGCTTCTTTTCCAAATAAAACGCTGACCTTTTGTCAGAGGTAAAGCAATGGGCAGAGTTTGCTTTATTTGAAGCTAGACGTGTTATTGCTTGATATTAATTTTTTTATCTGCAGTAACATAAAGTAACTTTAACTGTAGTCTTTTGCAGGCTTTGCATATCTGGGTGGATAAGGGTCGGTGTGTTACCACAGAGCAGCACAGGGGGGGCAGAGGAGGAGCTGCAGCCTGGCAGCATTTACAGCTCTGGTGCTGTTAAGCCAGTTCCCATTTTGAGAATCAGTTCCCTAAAAACCCATGAACTTTACTAAGTGATGGATTGAATGAGTTTTTGTAATCATTCTTAGTTCAGAGAATGAGAATAGTGTTAAAAGAAATCCCATAGTTGTGAGAAGAGCTTGTAATGTAATTCTGTGCCATCGGAAATATGGATTGTACTAATCCCCGTGTAGGGAATGACATACAGCAACTAATGTTATTGAATAGTAGTTACGAATCATAGAAGTTTCTTGTCTTGGCAGGTAATTTGGCATAAATTGTTAATGTAAATCCAGGTTAGTGGGGAAGACATTATTTTACTAAAAAAGATAAACTGCTGATTAATTCAGTATAGAACTCAATTACAAATTGAAAGTGTCTCTGCGGGACGCCAGTACCCTAAAGACAGCAGATGTTGAATTGATACTCCAGCATATTTCACCCTGGTATGAAATATTAACGTGGTTTATTATACTGGTGGTGTATGATATCAGAGAGGGGGTGGGGATGAGCCTGCGCTCACAGGCAGCTTCCTCAGAATGGGAAAAAACTGTTATCTCTGAGAATAATTGTTAGGGACTACTGAGCAGTTTATTTGAAAGTTCTTAGCAGAAGATGGTTAGAAAAATAAACATTTACTGACACTTCAGTCACAATGAATCCAAACATAAAACACATAGGTCTAATTTTAAAATAAAAAAAAAGAGACAAGTTGTGTCATTCCTTATTCTGAGGCAGCACTGGAAATGCACTTTTTTAGGGGGAGACTTGTTAAACCGGAGTGGTTTAAATGACATATGCCAGCCCCTTTCCTGACAGCCAAACCAAATCTATTCTTGCTGCTGGAGCCTTCCAGCCTTCCCTTGCAAGAAATACAAAGTCCTTTGCTTCTCAGCTTTGTTCTCTTTGGACTTAGAGCAGACTTCAGCATCTCTTCCACGTACAGACTCCAGGTACAAATCTCCACCCCACAGCCCCTCACTCCCCGTACGCTGCTGATTCTCTTCCAGACTCTAATTATGCTCCTGTAAGTGCTTATGTCCTTCAAGAGGTATTGCTTTCCACCCCCAAATTCCCAACACTCCTTTATTGATTTATTTTTTTTGTTGTCACTGTCCTTCCTGAAGCTTCTGAGTTTTTTCCCTTCTCTTCCCACACAAGTCTTGGGGATTCTCACTTTAAGTAGAACCAACATTTTATATGATAGCATTTGAACAAATCTCACTGTAAAAGGCTTATGATAAGTATTTGCACTTGTTTATTCTTACAAAAACACTTATTTATGTTCATATTGTACTGATTGTGCATTGCATTTTAAATCTTTCTAAGAACTGCTTTGGGGAATTGCACTGTGTATTGCATCTCTAACAGCATCCTGGTGACCTGAAGAAGGGATTAATTTTATTTTGGTAAGAGAAAAAATAAGATCAGGAATTTCTAAAGTTTTAAAATCTGGTAAAGACATCTGTTTAACTTGTTTGTGAAGTTACAAAATGTGAGGAAATAGTGTTGACAAAGCCATTCCAGCTGCTCCCTTTGCTGCTGGAGCACAATGATAAACTTGTTTACAGGTTATTAGTGAAGACAGTATTAATACAATGTAGAAGTAGCCTCATCTCCTGTAGGAAAGTCTCTTTTTTCCTTCAGTAGCACTTGAATTTTGGAAATTGCTTAAGTGAGAAGAGAAAGTTGATCCAAGTCATATACAAGAATAATGTGTAAAAGTTGCTCCTTGGTGCTGTTTGAGACTCGTGGCACAGCAGCTGTGAGAGGCAATCCATCAGCTCTGAGTGTCTGCAAACTGCAACTCTCCAGATAACAGGTTTAAAGTAAAGATTTAATACAGGCTCTATCTACTATGATGTTGCAGTGACAGTTTAAAACTCATTCTCTAAATCTCAGCAGACTTTATAGCCAGCAGTGGGCCCATATAAAGCTTAATGGCATTACAACACATAAATCATCTTTTAAAGATGCTACCAGTAGCGCCAATATTAAATGCAGACAATTGTCTGCGTTATAAATAATTTATCAAACAGTGTTTCAGATTAGCCTTCCATGCTGAGTTATTTATTTTAGCCTTTGCTGCCCTATTCCTCAGGCAGCCTTTGGCCCGTAATGAAGCGGGCTGTGTCCCACAGCCCAGCCGTGCTGACCGTTACCGCGCTCGCTGCGCCTGTGCCAAGCGCTGCCGTTTGTCACGCGCAGGTAAATGGAGCTGCACATTGGAGTCCAGGGACACATTGTGGGGGTGTGATGGGGACAGACAGATCGCTCCATAAAGTGCTGCTTGTCACCGCTGCCTCGCCGCACCGTTCATCACTCGGCTGTAATCTCATTTAAGGAGCAGTGGGGGCCCCAGAGGAGGATATTCCCAGTTAGCTTGGTCTTTGCAACCATAAAGCAGGAAGTGCTCCTTTTATATACTCTGAACTTTTAGGGTTTTTTAAGATTAATTATTATAGTGAGTCATTGAGTGCCCTGTACTTGAGACTGTGTCAGCACTTTCCTGCTAACCCCTTATTTTGTGACTGTAAATAGTCCTTGCTGAACTCCATGCAGGATCTCTGTAAGGAATACTTTGGGTTTTTTTGTGGCTACTCTGTTCAGCTTTCTAAATTGTCAGAAGAGGAGCAGGAAGCAGCACTGAGGCAGGGTTTTCTAATGACAATTATTCCATGTTCACAGACTGAGCTGCACTGTGTCAGTGAAGGAGCTGAGGTTACAGCCTGGGTTCTCTGTGCAGTGGCTGCCTCAGTGCAGTTACAGCTCAGCTCTTCCAACTGCACTTTATTGGGTATTTTTGAACTATTTTGGTAACAGTAGGGTGATAGAGTACATTTTTAAAGCAAATCAGATTTAAATTAGAGGAGTCTGTGAGGTTTGCAGTGTTGACTTAAAAGGATGAAATTAAAAGGAAGAGTGGAACAAACTCCACCTATCTGCTGTAGTTTTCCTAAGCTGCTTTTCTTACACCTAACACTCACGTAACTTAAAATTACTCTGCTTTTGCTACCACTTAGTTTTTAAAACAGATCTACACATACCTCTTTGGTTTAAAATAACCTTAGTCTGCAACAAATCATTGACAGTCTTTTGTCAGTTAAGTGAGGAATTACTTGCTTATCAGGATTTTATTGCCCAAAACACTGAAGGAAAGGTACAGGAATTATTTTTGCAACATGGCTTTATTGTTCTAGTCAGCTTTGTAGGAAGTGTAATTCAATTTACTGTTTTTTTATAAAAAGTAATAGTTGTAAAGCTGGGAGTGAAGTAAGCCTTGCTGCTGTTTCTGTAGTCCAGGGGAGGCTGTGCCCTACTCCTTTGGCTGCTGGCACAGGAATACTGTCATTGCCACTGTCCAGAGGGGCCCCAGGGAGTGCAGGGCAGGCCCAGGGCTGGCAGGTGGGAGCTGAGCTGATTTTGGGCTCCTCTTGGGCTGCACTCGGGGCTGGGGCAGCTGCAGTCGGGGCTGCTGCTCCTGGCACTGCTGCTGTCACGTGGCAGGGTCCTGGCACAGACAGGCTGTGAAAATGAGGCACACTGGAAAAAGCTGTATTTATCAAATTCAGCGTTGACCCCATCTCTTGTTCCTGGTGTCTGGTGCCAGAAGATCATTCCAAGGTGTGAAATAGCAGCAAAGCAATGAGGAGTGAGCCTGGGAGCCTCAGCATTCCAGCAGGATCTGCTGGGTGAGCTGAGCAGCCACTGCTGCACAACCTGGGGACAGAACGAGTCCACACCTCTGTGTCCATGGATGTGTGCCAGCCTTACTATTTCTGTACTGCAACAGGCAGCTCAGTTTTCAAGTAAGTAACACACCTTTGAGAGAAAGTAAGGGGTCTTACATTCTGTGGTTTGTGTTTTCTATGTATATGATGTATGCATATGTCCATATGTATATTTATATGGACTCAATCTGTTTTCCTTGCATTCTGACCCTTTGGCCAGATGACAGGGGCACAGGCTCAGGGGAGCTGTGGGTGCAGGATGTCCCCTCGCTGGTCAGGGGACATGTGATCTTACACATCTGGTGTAATACTCTTAATGGATACTTTGATTTTGAAATGTTTCTGTGTAAAAGATACTCCTGAATGCTGTTGCATTACATGGGCACTGTTGCACTGGGGTTCCTTCTAACTAGTAACTCTTAGTTACATCCATTACTGTAGCAAAAGTTCCTCTTTTGTTTCACTTTAGTGGTACAAACTTAAGTAATCTCAGCATTTTGACTGCTGAGTACCTGATGATTGAAGGGTTTGGTGTATCATTTATTGTTCCAAGCTCAGCCTCCACAGGCACAGGGGAGCACAGTCCTGGAAAAGCCAGCACTGGGGCAGTGAGAGCTTTTTCCCTTTGCAGGAGGAGGAGGCCAAGCAGCTCGTGCGAGACGCCATCGCAGCTGGCATCTACAACGACCTGGGCTCCGGCAGCAACATCGACATCTGTGTCATCAGCAAGGGCAAGCTGGACTTCCTCCGTCCCTACGATGTGGCCAACAGGAAGGGGGACAGGTGAGTGGTCCTGAAGCTCTTGTGGGGTCCCTGCTCTGCCTGGCAAGGCCTGTTTTCAGTAATACCGAGTTCTGTCCGTGATCCCCAGTCTGTAGGACTTTAAACAGTGCGAATGAGCAGCTGTGGCAGCAGCTGAACTGGGGCTGATACATTGGTAGAATTATTCTAGAGTTGCAAAACATAAGTAAATTGCTTGTTCTTTGGTTTTTAGCACAAATGTCCCCCACCACTTTGAGAGCCCACTGATTTCGATAAAAACCTTTCCAGTTACATGGCAGTGTTTTTGTGAACAGTTTCCTGCAGTTGCTGGTTTATCTGAAACTCTGTCAGTTATTGCAATCAGTATAGATTTTGCACAGTTTCTTTACTTCAGACTTTTACAGGAAACATCTAAAGCTGACCAGGTCTAAAATTTTAAATGCAAGTTTTCCTCTGTACCATCTTCCAGACTGATTTTCCCCCATTTCTTTACTAGGTTTGGTAGGTACAAGTGTGAAAAAGGAACAACTGCTGTTCTCACAGAGAATGTGGCACACCTGGAGCTCGAGGTGGTGGATGAGACCGTGCAAACCATGGACACATCCTGAGCCCTGCGGGTGCTCAGAGAGCAGCTGGTGCAGAATAAAGAGGCTCTGCCCTATCTCCTGTGTGTGTCTGTACCTGGTGCTGTTGCTGCTGCTTCTCCCTTCCTCCTTTAGAGCAGGTGAGAGCTGTGCTCCCCCTCCAGGCACCACCTGGCACTGGGGGCAGAAAAGGAGCTGCTTTGTTACCTCACTCCAGGAACAAAACAGCAGGAGTAAAACTGCTCTGCAGAAGTCTAATTTGATACGTTTTGATTTAATAGAATGTAAGGAAACAGTGAGCATTGGTGGTTCTGAATTGCCCCCTCAACAGACACTGCTCTCCTGCTACCTCGCTGCGGGGTATCGCCGGACATGAGGGGATGTTGATGTTACTGCTTCTGTTTGCTGTAGATACAGGGCAGATCCAGCATCACTTCAAGTCTGATGTCTTGTTATTCACCTCCACTTGGACCTTCAATATTGGACTTTTTTGTTTTTTAAACAAAGGTGTTTATTTTGGAATTTTTTTTTATTTATCTAAAAAGGCACAATTGCAAAAAATTACCTTTTGAAATACATTTCTTTATAAGCACTACGAAATTTCATGTAGCAAGAAAGTGACCAGACTTCTCCAGATACACATATTTGAGCTGAGCTTCCCTGGAAGCCATGGCTCCAAGGAAAGCTGCAGTGGAACCAGAGAGGTTCAGGCTGAACCCTGGGAAGTGCTAAAGAAGCTGGTATAAATAACCAAGCTGGTTGGCATGGAAATGGTGGGAGCAATTTGGTGCCTCCACAATGTTATCCTGCTGATTTAAATTTCCCACATCTCTCCCAAGAGCAGCAGCCTCAACTTTCTGCTGAGAAGCCTCAGTAAAATGGCACCTTTCATTAATGATACCAACCATATTCACAGCAATTAATGGCTTCTTGGTACCCTGTACAAATATTCCCAAATTTTACAGGAAGTAGTTGAAGATGGCACTGCAGTTTTCCTTAAAGTAGAGAGAAGTAGGTTAAAAAATCCACTAAAAGCATATATATGTATGTAACCCCCTAACCCTAATCTTAGTTCAAAAAAGTTAAGGATTGTAAGCTTTTTTTAAGAAAAAAAAAAAAAAAAAAGGCACAGGCTGCATTTGAACTGTCACACACGAATCCATCCATTGGCACAAGCCCCTGTCCCACGTGGAAGCGGCACTGGAGCAGCACAGGCTGAAGGATTTCCTCTGGAGCACCGAGTGCAGCCCTGCTCCTCCTGACAGGCACATGGAATGGAGACACTGGAACGTGAATCCACGGCTGTTCCTAAAGCAGTGAGTATTTCCATTGACAGTAATGAAACAAATCATTGATTCAATGAATGAATTTAGCTGGTTGACAATTTTCATGCAGTTAAAGACGATGATTCCTTCAGATCAGGTTGAGATTTTATAAACATTCACATTCTGTAATGAGTTTTCACAGTTTGAGAGAAGGGGCTGATCCTATGCAGAATTCCATACACAAAGCATTTCATTTATTTTTTAAAAATTCTCCAAGTGCTTAAAACACTGCTGAAGTTCCATCAATAGTACCCAATGTACTATTGAACATGTAAAAGTCTCTGCACCAAAACTGAGTTGGCTTTGATAAACACTGGTTTTAAACAGGAACCTGGAGGTGAAGAAGAGCCATTCCAAAAGGGAAAAGTGAGGGAAAGGAGCAATTCTCTGCAGGAGCAAGGCTGGTAGGGGTTTGCTTGTCATGTTTATCTTCTTTTCTCCAGGCTCATGTTTAACTTATCTCTGACAGAGAAATGCATCAGCAAAATACTCTTTAAGTTTTCAATTTAAAAAAAATCATGAAACAAAAGGGTTTCCCACTCCCCCAACCCTTCCCAGTTCCTAAGTCTGAAGAGGAGGAAATTAATAAAAACATAAATGGCTACTTTAAAATATACCAAGTAAAAACTGAATTTGCTATTAACCATTTGCAGAAGAGGCAAAGTAGCAGTTATACAAATTACACAAAATCTATGGTAATCCTTACATTAGTATAAAGTGATTTCACTGAAGGAATTATTTCAATATTTCACATTACAGTTAAGATAGAAGGTCTGGCAAACGCTGAGCCCTCGGTAATAGCTGCTATCCTAGATTACACACGACAGTTTTAAGAAAGGACCCTTAAATGATCTACATCCGTAACATTATTTGCCTTAAAAATAAAAAATAAAAAGAATCACTTGCAATACCTCACAGAATCTTCACGTTAAAGCACAACCACCTGTAAGAGTCCTTGTCAAATAACCTGCAAATGATGGAGCCTCTGCTGCGAGTGCTCAACCTCCCACCTGTGTGACCTGGCACCAGTCGCTTTCAGCTGAGAAAAAGAATTCAAGTAAGACTGAGCTGTGCTGGCTCCCGGCTCATGTGCTCGAGGTCCACACGTGCATTTGTTTGGCTATTTGGTGCACGTAACCGATGTCAGGCCTTTGATCTGGGTCGGGGTATATGCACATGCTGACCAGCTCCCGCAGCTGCAAGACAGAAAAACAGGCACACGTGAGTGAATCCTCTGCTGCCTTCCTGGGAGAGGCTGTGGGAATGTGCCAGGAGAGGGGAACCTCTTCTGTGCAGATGCTGCTGGGCAGAATGCAGGCATGCGTCTGTCTCGTGTCTGTGTGTCCCACCTCCAAAAGAGCCAGGAAGAACCTTTACCACCAAATCTTCACTAAAGATTTAAATCTTCCCCAACCCCTCAATGTTTTACAACCCAGAGGAGGACCCAGCCCGTGCACCCAGGGCTGGGGAGAGCACGGGACAGAGGGAGGCACCGTGGCACAAGCAGAACACAGAAAGAGGAAGGAAGGAAACCGAGATCACTTCCAAGATGTGACTGAGGTGGGAGGTGAGGAGGGACCTGCCAGTGAAAGGGAACTGAGGAAAGGGGGAGCCTGAGCAGAGCTCTCAGGAACTGCAGTTGTGCTGCCCTTCCTGCACCACCCCCAGCACCCAGCACTAACCCTGCTCAAGCCTTCCAGCATAACGAGTCTGACCAGCACTTGTGGATCTTAAGCGACTGGACTCAGCTCTGAGACCCTGGTGCTTCCTAAAATACCTTTATGAGGAAGAGAAACTGGTCATTGATTATGTCTAATAAATAAAATGCAGAAGGGCTGGAGTCTCCCCACCTCCCAGCCCTCTTTATTGTGCACATGAAAGATTGTAGCTTTTAATTATACAGACACTGAAAGCTGCTGGTACCCCTGAGGCACCAGGAAAAACAGCCTTGAGCCTCTGATCTTCTCACATCCTCCCAGTAGCCACAGTGCCAATTATTTTACTGGTAATTAAAAGCATGGCCATAGAGCTATCAAGCACACAGCTTCAGCTGCATTAACGAACATACCCAAGGTTTCCAGCTCTGGATGGAACGAGGCCCAGGCCTTGCTCCCAACCCAGAGCTGCTGCCTGGCCCTGCCCCATTCTCTGGTGACTGACCAGCTCAGGGCAGGGGCATTGCAGCCTTCATAACCCTGAGACCCCAATGACTGAACACGTATCAGCCCTGACCACAAAACTCCCACAAACAACTGAAAATGCTTCCAGAGCTCTGCCCAGGGCCTGTGCCATCAGTACCATTTGTCCAAAGAGTAGCTGTGCTCCCTGGTGCACGCAGCACTGAAACACAGCCCGGGCAGTTCTGTCCTCACTGGCATTCACCGGCACCTACAGGAACCAGTGGGCTGAGCCTGGATCAGCACCGCCAGCCAGCATCTCCAGTTACCAGCAAATCTGTTCCCAATATAGAAAACCAATCCTGGCTGGATCCCAGCTCCTCCTCCTGCTTCCAGCAGCATGCAGTTGCTCACAGGAGGATCTGGACTGGTGAGGCACAAAAGGCCACAGAGGAGAGGAACATCCCTGAAAGGAAACTAAAGCAGGGGTTGTGCCCCAAACACTGCCTTGTTCCAAGGAAGTACCACGCTGGATGTGTTGGTGCTAGAGCCCTGTTCCAATTCCCTGTTTGTGCTGTTCCAGGGAGCACCAGCAGCAGCTGAGGAGCTGCAGCCACAGGCACAGCCTCTGCCAGCATCCCGTTAATAGTGCATGAACCATCTGCAGTTCTCTGGGACCCAGCACCTTTGAGCTCTAAAGCATCCTTCTCACCCCGACCGTGTCACTGCACTACACACACTCTTTAGCACTGCCAGAGGGAAGCAAACAGACAGTAATTGTAAAGACAGGAAACACATCTGTCAACTTACACTAATTCCTGCTGCCAACAGGCATATCCTGAACTGCAAGCTGCAGCAGCACAGCAAAGGGACGCGCGGAGCTGGGCGCTGCTACGGAGCTTGGGGCAAAAAAATTTTAAAATTCACTTCTACAGACTAGATCTCAAAGCATCGTTTTGCACGAGTTACTTGGCAAGGAAAAACGAAGCAAAAAGTGAAGTGTGGTGCAGGGTCCCTCCCAGGGCGGAGGCCAGACCGGCTGTGCTCGGCATTTCCCCGCATCCTGCCTCCTCCTCAGGATGCTGAGGTAGAGTGAAACAAAAGAAAAACCCCATAGGATACAGTGAACATTTAGAATGCCATTAGCCATTTCCTTTCAAATAGAAGGCAACTGTAAGGAATGAGGAGGTTAAGGAAAACCAGCTGCTTTGTCTAGGTGAGGCAGAAAGAAGTCAAGCTCATCTCAAGAGGCCCTGAGGAAACCCAGCACACGTGTGTGCAGCTGGGCAAGCAGGAACTGGGACATTGGGTTTAGGCACTGCTTCAGATGCTGCTGCCCATCCCTCATGTTCAGACACACAAACCTGGACAGCTGCTCTAGAGCTGCTTATTGCATTAAACTAAATGGCTTTTCTTTTTTTCTTAAAATGAATCCTTCCCCACTTTGTCACACACTGAAGACTTCATAAACAAACATATCAGTGCTCTTATGAAATGTTTTATGGGAAAGGAAACAAGGAGAGGGCTTTCCCACGGCTCACTGCTGGTTTCTGCCAGCATCACAGAACTTCCAGTTTCACAATATTTCCCATATTAAGAAATCTTTTTTGTCTTGATTTAGCTTGTCAGTATTCAGACTCCACTAAAGTAATTTGCTCAGCCAGGTATCCAGGACCCGCTGGCCATCCCCTGTTCTTCCCTAGATGTGTGTAGGTGGGGTTCTCCTCCTGGGTTCCCTTTCCCTGTGACAAACTTCACCTCCCCATTCCCCTGCAACCACACTCCCAATTTACCTTTTCAGAATAATGTTCAGCTGGAAGAGGTGGGTAGTCACATTGCTCTATTTTTTGGCAAAGAGAAAACAGGTTCATTTTATCTCCATAGAAGGGACTTTGCAGAGCTGCCATCTGGAGAGAAAAAAACAGAAAATGTTTCAGAAACACAAAGGATTTGAGAGCCCTCGGTACTGCCAGTTTGCAAGAGCCAATTCTGTTCTCAGCCAGTGAGCAGAGCAAGGGATGCTGCTGCTCTCCAGGCCAGGCTGCTCTCCAACAGAGAGAGACCCCAACAGCTCTGCAGCCTCTGTAGGGCTGGTGCCAGGCTCTGCCAGGGTTCCTAAGAAAAAAACCCCAAGAATAGGATGCTCAGACCACCAGCCCATCAGCAAGAACTCATCTGGCTATAAAACAACTCTGAAACCCTCTCAGATACAATCATCTCTATCTTTGGACATTTAGCTGCTTAGAAGATGAAGAATCTTGTAAGCCTGAGCAATATACTTCATCTTTAAAAAAAAAACCCTAAACAACCTCAAAACAAATGTATCCCCTGCCAGAAATCTGCTATTTAGAAAGGAGTATCCTAGGCCGATTTGAGAACAAAACTACTGAAAATGTTCTTCATCAATCTGGTCTTTTTCAGTTTCATCCTGAGGCCAGCTGAAGTTGATGCTTCTCACTGCACATTAAGGGGGTTATTTGATGATTAATGGTCTGTGCTCGTTACCTGTGCAGTGGAAGTGTCTGGAGAACTCTGGCTCTTTCTGACACACAGCGAGCTCCCAGCAGGACTGAAGAGAGCCAGTACCAAATCCTCCAATCTCTTACCCCACAGTGAGGAACCAAGATTGATGGATTATTAGTGACTTGGTGACAGAGAAGTTTTGTTTTCCTGCATTCCCAGAGGCACTGCAGGAAGGGGTGCAGCCAGGGGGTCTCACCAAAACCTCACCACCACTAACACACATCCAAGTGCTGAGCAATGCAGAACACACCAAGTTAAACCACCCTGGGTTTAAAACTATCTTTTAAGGGACTTGGGGAAGAAACCTATGTTTCTTCCTCACTCCTCACCACTACTATCAGGAGTAACACTAAGTTACTCCTCACAAACCCAAAGACCTGAGGGTGAAGAGTCTCCTGACAGGATCCCAAAGAACCCCAGCACTGGGCGAGAGCATTTGAAGATTTTTGAAGACAAAAGGTGAAGTGTCACTGTTACTTCATTACTGTCATGAACAGCAGTAGGCAAATCAGTAGGAGAAAAATTACACAGTCCAATTAGAGACTACTCCCCAAGTAGGACTGATAGCAAACTGCTCTCAATCAGCTAAAACAAACAGGAGAACCCAGCACGGACTGTTCCAGGGAGAGCACTAATGGGGGCATCAGGGAAAACACAGAAAGCAAGCAAGGGTTAAACAGGGACTCCAAGACCTCAATACACACATCAATAATGCCAGGGAGGCTGAGAGGGGTTTTCCAATTCCCATTAACGTTTCATTCCAGGCTTAGTTAAGTGCTCATGTGCAAAAGGGAAGGAATGAAAAGGACACACTGTGGGGCTCGGGATGGTAAATGCAGGGAATTAAAGTGGAAAGAGAGAGCACCCAGTTGTGACTACAGCAGTCGGGGCTGCAGGGCCATGACCACAGGCACTCCAAGTATCTCACTAACTACAGTTTGTGATGCTACGTTGGGGTTTGCTCCTGACATTATGATTAGAGCAATTACCCCAGGCCAGCCAGATCTCCATGGAAAACGCCCACCACGCAGCATGACTGGTTCAAACATCCAGAGATGGGAATCCCTGTTAGTGTTTAAATTGATCGTCTTGCCAGAACTGCTGAAGTCATTGCTTGTAGCTACATTCTGGGAATTAACAACTTATTTTTATCCCCTCCAAGTTATCTTGCTGACAGATATCTACAGGAAGTGAGGGATGAAGACAGTTACTACTATATTGATAAGATTTAATAAAAATCACTATGATTATCAATGTCAAAGTTCAGTGGTGCTATGTGGCATCATGTCCCAAAGCCCTCAATGTTCCCTAAGTGGATTCCAGTGGACACACATGTCTCTGAAGGCAATTTGTACATTAAATCTTTCTGCAGCTTATCTACACAATCTATCTGGAGAAATATCAAAAGTGACTCATACCCAAACAAGCATCCCTTCCTTACTTCTAAGCCAAATGAAAAACATTCTCCTTACAAGACATTAAAGCAGATAAAACAGTTCCTTCAAAGACACCCAGATCTGATGCTTAATTTTCAAAATTCTAGAAAGTGTAAGAAGTCTAGTAGTCGTTTAACTACGAACATAAAATTGGTACTTGTCCTGTCCTCCCTGGAATCTGCAATACCTCACAGCTCCTGTTCCCTAAGTTAAGGTTTACCTACGTAGGAAGGAAATTTTAAAATGCTTCACATGCCAAATTTTTCAGATGTTACTGTAGTACTGCTACTCCTACCAGAGAATTATGTTTAGTGTGCAATTAATTCAGTTTCTTGAAATACAAGGAGTACCAAGACTCCTGTGCCATAAGGGGACCATATTGCCTGCAACAAAAACATATCTCAGCACAACGCTAAATATTTCTCTCTGCATAAGTCTGGAATCCCATCTCCAGGAGCTCAGCCTGGAGTGACTCAGAGCACCCTGGCACTGCAGCAGCAGCCGGGCAGTGGAGTCCAGCTGGGGCCACTCCAACTGCTCCCAACTGCCCTGGCCAGCCCAGCACCCCAGGGCAGGGCCACAGCCCCAGCTCAGAGCCTTACAGATGTTATGGCAAAATTTACTTTTATCCCGTCACGTCCTACAAGGTTTGTTTAATCAACCAGCTGAAGTACATGCTCAGCTATAGTAGTTTTCACATCTGATGTGCTCACAAAATTAATTACATTTCTGTTTATTCTCTTATTTCATGGGATTACCAGAAGTTGTGTTGAGAAGCAAAATGTCATCAGTTCCCATAATTTGTTAACCAAAGAGGATGTGAGCAATATTCTTGACTATATATCCCAGGGAGTTTTAATTCTCTGGGTGGGGATAAAAGCTTTCTAAATGCTGGCATGCACTGTCACTTGAACTGGAAGAAGCATCCATCTAAAAAAAAGATTTAGATTAGATTATAAAGAAGTACAACAGTGTTTGATACCCTTTGATCCCTGCTAAAAATGAAATCACAAAACCAAAAGCACAGTTACAAAATCATAACACTTCTTTTCAAAATACATGTAATAGCTTGTAAGAACAAGTTGCACACTGGGCAGTTCATCCAAATGTGTCTGCTCTGAGTCTGTGTCTGAAGCTGTAAGACAATGTACAATTAGAAGAACTTCCAGCCATACTACAGTAGTTAGAGACACTGGTTTCACATTACATAAAACCTCTGCTTTTCTTTATCGGAAGTTCCCAAAATTAAAATACCACACTTGGTCAGAATTCCATCTAAGAAACCAGTACCTTGCATTCAAATGAATTTGCTATTTTCAAAACAAATGCAGTCAGGAAAAACTCTGACTATGCTGCCCTGAGAGAGCTCTGCTCCCAGCAGGAAGGAGGGATGCAGTGAGCTGGCATTTCATGGCTTCATCCTCCACATCTACTGGGACCCCAATTCACTCTGGGTGGCACAACCCCTTCGTTCATGCTCAGAAGGTGCAGATGAACACAAAACGAGTCAGCTTCTTCTAAGGATTCTTAACAGGTTGACTGCAGGCAGTCTGACCTACTCAATTCCTGTCCTGAACTGCATGGTTATGGAAAACCCAGGGGAAAAAAGTGAGAAGATACTTGCCTCATACAATAAACAGCCCAAAGACCAGATATCAGACTTAAAGTTATAGCCGTTCTCGTGTATTCGCTCTGGGGACATATAGTAGGGAGTTCCCACTGCAAAAACAAACAAACCAGGGGTTATTGTCTTACAAGTGACTGTGCAACCTGTGTCATGCAGACAGAGACTTCATTCAAGGGTCAGGTGTAGCACAAAGAGCTGATTAGAACCAAATATATCATCATAAACAGAGCAGGGAATGGTGAACATGGTTGAAAATATCTTGTGTGTTTCTGACATTTGGGAATTGTTTTGTTTCCCTTCCAGGCTCCCAAGAACCTTCCGAGTGTCTTGGATGGACAGAACCACTGGAAGGGATCATCCCCTTGGTTCACCAGACTGCACTGGGTGTCATGACTGTGACACCAGAGCAGGACTCGGGGGCCAGCACATCACTGAGTGTTCACCTGGCAGGGCACGGAGTGTCACAGGGTGAGCCAGGCCCCAGGGGACATCTGACAGGTCACCAGGCACTGCAGGGGACACTAAGCCCAGCAACAGCCAGGAATGCAAAACCTGTCTGAAAAAATACAAGATAATAATTCCAAGCTTTAAAACCCTGCTCCAGCTTGCAGTTATGTCAGAAGCTGGGGGATTTCTATGTACTTCCACAAGTCTGTATTTTATCAAAAGAAATTTACTCAGTATTTTGGACAGAAGTTACAGGAAATTATTAATAAATTCCTTACCTCAAAAAGGTTCTTTTTAAAATCCTAAATAAGTTTCAGTTGTGGTACTGAAAATACAAGACATCCTGGCAGTCTCAACTACATCAAATAATCCTCAGATACATCATTTATTAAAACATCCAAGGACTGTATATGCTCTTTTCTCCTGCTTCCCCTTGCTTGTCCGTCCCCTGTCAATTTTTTTTTTCCTTTTGGCATTCCAGTGTATCCTTCTCCTAATTAAAGACCTTTCCTCACAAGATGGCAAATGCTTAATTTGCCTGTAATATTCAGTTTACAATTTCTCCATTTGAAATGCTGCCTGAAGACAGCTGCAGGACTAATAAGCTGCAGGATGGTGCTAGAGGTGGAAGAACAGCCACCACCTTCCCCAGCGTTCCTATGGAGGGATCTGCACACTGTGGGAAACAAATGAGTTCTGGGGCACAAAGCAACAACCTTGAGAGGCAAATCCCAGGCCCTGGCACCTGCACATGTGACCCAGCACAGAGAAGGTAATTTGTTTGGACCCTCAAGATGTTCAGCAATCAGCTGCCCTGTGCGATGAACTCAGCTCATGCTTTCAGGTCTTTCCCTTTAGAAGTTACTTCCCTTTCAATGTGAAGAGTATCCTAATGAGAAGTTACATTTTTGCAAATTCTATAAAAACTACAACACAGGGAAAGTATCCCAGGGAGAGTACTTTGTTTCCATGCTCAGGAGGCGCAGGTCAGACTGGCACAGCCCCAGACCCGGCTGGGTTTAATTGCCCGTGAAAGGCCCCGGTGCAGGGAGGAGACCAGAGCCCTGCCAGCAGTTAAGGATTTTTACTGGACTACACAGAGTAACTTCCTGGGACACCAGGAGCAAGACAGGACTCAGTCAGAGGCTTTCCATGGCTCTGTCCCATGTGCATGCAACATCCACACCATGGACAGCACAGCTCTCCAAGTAATTCCCACACATCTGCCAGGTTTCTGTACAAGATCTGACTTGGCTGGAGCAGCACTGATTCATTTTCCTGCTTAAAAATATGCAGCTGCAGAAGAAATGGTGATTCACTCCAGGAAGTTGTGGAAGACACTTCTGGAAGTCCCCACTGAGCAGCAGCGTGAGACACTTCCCCACCTGCAACTCCTCCTCGCTGCTGCTGTGCCAGCCACGCCAGGAGCTCCAGGAGCAGTGAGCACGTGGCTGGCAGGAGGAGCCCAGCCCCGCTCCTGCCCTGGCGGTGCCAGGGCTGGGCAGTGCCGGTGCCAGGGCCGGGCAGTGCCGGTGCCAGGGCCGGGCAGTGCCGGTGCCAGGGCTGGGCAGTGCCGGTGCCAGGGCTGGGCAGTGCCAGGGCCCTCAGCCGTGCTGCTCTGGCACTCTGCTGTTCCAGGTCACTGCCTGGGCACCGCGGAGCCAGCAACAACGTGCGGGCTCCAGAGCCCGGCCCCGCTGCCCTGGCAGCAGCTCTGCTGGGCCCCACTGTCGGTTCAGATCACGCCTGGCCGGGCGTGCCAGCGGTGACAGGGCTGTGACAGGGCTGTGACAGGGCTGTGACAGGGGCTGTGGCACGGCTCAGTGCGTCACCAGCCCCGCTTCGGGGGCACGGGGCTGCTCCGTGCCATTAATGGCTCGGGGAGCCCTCCACGCCTGAGCTCATTTCGTGGAGCCCACCTTGCACATTTACCTATCATTACTGTAGTCTTGTCAGCAAATGTACAAACAAGCAGGCTCTGCGTTTCAAAACTGATGCATTAATTTTTAAATAACTGTCATGATAAAAGACTGACAAGGCCAATTCTCTTTATGGCCTGTCCAACATTACGTGGGAATCTCCTGTAATGAGCATCTTCTAGAAAGCTGCACAAGGCTTCCAGTGCAATCAGTCGGGGCTCGCCATTGCATCCCATTAGTCAATTTGACAAGAACAGTCTAATCGGAGACTATTAATCAGAAACTTTCTTCAGCATTTGCCCTGCTGAAAATACAAAATATTGCTCAGATTCAACATTACTCACCAGGTGGTAGAGTAATGCATTTGAAGTTATAAAGGTCACAAAACCATAGGGAAGATTATTGTTAAGGAAGGAGCTTTCTGCTCTGCTTCTGGAAGCTGGAGCCCTCCACTTGAACATCAGCCACTTCAGAGATGCCAGAGCATTCCTGCTCTCCCAGCACTGCCCATGGGCAGCTACAACAACCCTGGGATAGCTTCAACATCCAAGATAGGGAAATGCTCATTATTCCCAGTTAAGATTAGAAGCAGAGTCTCTTCTTTCACCAGGAAAACACAAAGGCAAAACTGGCAAAGTTATTCCAAGAATGAAATTCAAATTCCACTCCTCTCACATCTGCAAACATGGCTCAGCCATGAGCAATGCTTCCTGAGAAATTCATCCCTAGCTGCTCATGGGCACAATGAAATTTGAATTTTAGGAGGCTTTTTAAATGCCTACATGCAAAACAGGCATTAACAGTTTCTAATAGTAATAAAGTTTTTCCAGAACTATCAGCTTAGTGTTAGGATGAGCAATGCTAGTGCATGTTTCATGAACACACATATAGCTGAGAAAAATATCTGAGTCTGTTTTAGTGCTACCTGGTGGTGCAAACACAGCAGGGAAGCAATTCTGCTGGAAAATGAGAGTCTGGGTCTCACCTGGCTCACCCTCTCCATCCACACTTGTAGGTTACCAGGAAAAACATCCAGCATTATTTAAAAGGCGTCGAGTTCTCGAGTATCCCTTTCTAAACTTTTGCGTTCTTTGGGGTGTATATTTCCAACAAGGCAGCTCAGGTCTTTTTCCAGGAGAATTTGGGAATTAGCTGAAGTAAAACTGTGGTCAAACACACTCAAATAGATTTTAAATTCCTTCAAGTCTCAGTGTGAGATGCCCCCACTAATGTTCATGGGGGAAACAAAAAAGCAGATGAAATCTACTTACTCTTAGAGAAAAACAATAAATATTTTGTGCATAATATTGCAGCTGTTGTAACAAGATCTGTTGTCCTAAGCTCTTTATTTTTTTTCTCTTTTTTTTTCATTTACATTCATATTATTGAATCACAGAACCCTACCAACCTCCTTAAAGTTCTGTGGTTGGGTTGGGTTTTTTGGTTGGCTGGCTGGGTTTTTCATGTGTAAACAGTAGAATCTATCTGTAGCAATTCTGCACCTCTCTTTTCTTCTGAACTAGAGGCAAACCAAGAACTCCAAACACACTTGGCTGGTGACATTTTCAGTGGATTTCTTGTGTCCATTTTTTCCTTACCAAGTCCTGATTACCAGCCCCTCCAAGCCCTGGGACTTTGTTTCGGATGGCAAACTGGCTTGGCAAGCAAAAGAAAGAAAAAAAGGCAGACAAATGCTCCATTTATTGAAGAGCTCTTCAGTTCCTCCCTGTTCACCCTGACATCCAAGCAGGAACCAGAAGGAACATGTAACACCCCACGTAGTCCAATCCAGGGCTATTGGCATGTTCTAAACTGGGAAGATTTGACTTACATGAATCTCCCAGAAGGAAAATCTGCTCCAAGTATATTCTTGTCCAAGAATAAATAATAAATCATCTGCTCCAAAACAAGACTATTCTGTGTAAAATTGGTTTCTTTTGGGGTTTGGTTGGTTGTTTTTCTTATTCCTCTTGTTTCTTCAAAGTGTAAAGCCAGTCAGAAGCCCTGGATAATGCCAAGTTTATTTGGCTAAAAATGGACATTATTATACCAGTTCTCAAAAAAGTTATCCATTGTAATATTAATGGAAATTCTCTGTATTTATTACAGCTCCTATTAAAACAAGATCTACCAGCTTAATATTAAGTTTGCCAAGTCTAAAATTAGGGAAGGAAGGTGAACCACCCTGTTGTAACAAGTAAATTCACCTCAGCTACACCCAGTACCTCTAAAACAAGAATTTGCTGGTGAGGCTTGTACAGGCTCTTCCCTATGGAAAAGCATCTCCTGTCTTCTCTCCAGGGAGCAGCGGCAGTGGCAGCCGAGGTGTCGCCCTGTGAACTCCCACAGCCCCAGCTGGTTCCTGCTGCCTGTCCCAGCACCGTGAGAGGCTGGAGGTGCCCATGCTGCCCCTCTGGCAGGTGTGCCCCTGGAGGTTTTCCAGGGGCCAGGGCTTTCCCTGCCCCACGGTCTCCCGCTGCCCCGGCGCCGCTCCCGGCTCCCGCCGGCGCTCGGAGCACGGCGCTCGCCGGCATCTCACGAGCTGTGTACAGGCAAATCTTTCATTTTTCTTTCATTACCTCGGCATGTACTGTCACTTAATTTTTATGTATGCAATCCTTCCTGACAAATATGATCTGCTGCCTGGTAATTCATCTGACGTTCATTCTGTTCCTTGCTCTAATTACGGCTCCGTTCCCGCCGCGGCGGCGGGCGCTGCCGAGCCCCTGCTACACCTGTCAGCCGGGTCGGGACTGCCTGATGCCCTTTCATGCCAGTCTGCTGCTAGCAAATACAACCAAAGGGAGAAATGAGATGAATATATTTGCATAAGCCGCGCATTCAATTCATGGGTCAGCAGCCAGAGAAATGATGGTTCAGGGCGGTTGCCGGGGCAACGCAGCACCGGGAAGGGCCCGGGCTCCGCGTCGCGCCCGGCCCGCGCGGGTGCCCCGCTCTGGTGTGGAGTGCTCGTCCCTCACAGCTCCTCCAGCAAATGTCTTAATTAAACCAAACCCAAGATCAGTCGATTTCCTGCTGCTACTAAACCTCTATCTCTGGCAAATTATCAAAAAAATAGAAAGACGCTTCACGTCTGCGTATTTTCTGATTGTTAAAATATTCTTTTTCACTTGGAGCCAAGAACTGCTGGAAATGGTGATGTGTCCATCCCTCCCACAGCACCTCCAGTCTCACCCGCTGCCCCCCTCTGTCCTGCACCTCTCACCTGCTTGCAGGACACTGGTGATGTGAGGAAGGGCAGGATTTGTGCACCAGGGCTGAGCTCTTCCTACTCCAGCTTTCTCAATTAAGAGAAAGCAGCCCTGGTAAAGGTCACAAGCTTGGCTTACATGTGCAGCCAGTTTCCAAGCCCCAATTTATTCTTATTAATATAATACGTGCAGCAGTCAAACTGGGTAAGATCATATAATTAGACATGATCATATTTTGGCCTGTTCAGATGATGTGATTGTAACTTCCTCTGAAGAGGATTTATTTTCATCTATTAAGTGTGGTGGGGATATATCCTAGGACAGCTTTTGATACAAAGGGAAATCTGAAATCTCCTATTTTATGAAAGGAAACTATAGAAATGCCTCCTATTTTTTAAGCACACACAGAACAAGGCAGGTGTTTTCCTTCCTTGTGCACTGAGAAGCCCAGTGCTGCTGGCCAGTATTAGCCATGAAATTTGTTCACGTCTAAGAAAGGATTCAGCAAGACACACTCAGCAGAAATTGCACAAACAAAAATGTGAAACAAATATTGTCTGTTCCAAAGGCAACTGAGAGACGTTAGTTTAAAAGAGCTTAAATATTGCAACAAAAGCCAAAGTTCCTTCACTGCTGCAATACAGAAGCACCTTTGGGACTCAAAAAATTCAGACCCCTTAATAAAAATGGAAAATCAGCCACCTCTCAAGAGGTTACAGACAAAATTATGAAAGACTTGAAGAATGAACTGCATAACTGTGCAATTTTCTATAGCACTAGAATTAATGTTAACACTAAAAATGAGGAAGACAACCTTGAGATATGCGGAAGGTACGAAGAAAAGGATGTTTAAAGGATAGGCCAGATTTCATCCCTTTTTGGGACAGATGGGCAGTCCCAGCCCCTGTCAGGGCAGAGACCTGACCAGCAAAGGTAAAAAGGTAAAAGGTATTGGGGGAACACTGAATTCCAGCAAGCACCGTGCAGCCAAAGTGCTATTTAGAGTGGAAAAGCTGCATTTGCTGCATTTGCTGTAAAACACACACCAGGCCAGGCCTTCCAGAAAAAAAGAATGGATTTTAAAACAGAAGAGCATTTAAATGCCTACGAAGAGCATTTCAAATGCAGTCCCCATCCCCTGACTCCCACTCGTGTCACCATGGGAGGATGGACACCCTGTGTTTGAACATCAGAGCTGACAGTGCACGCCAGGCCCTGCTTAACGAGTACCAGCTTACCTAAGGAATGTGCTGCAGTGGTTTTAGAACTAAAAAACCGGCCTAATCCAAGATCTCCCAGCTTCACCACCCCTGTGGCTGTTATAAACACGTTGGCTGGTTTTATGTCTGCAAGAAGAAAAAGGTAAAAGGTCAAAGCCACAAAAGGTTATTTGGTTCTAATGCTGCAATAGAAGCATCGCCTGGAGCGCTGACGGTACAAAGAGGCTCGAGCAGAACCCTGTTTCTTTAGAGCTTTGATAGGCTCAATCTTCCAAGGCTTCGAGCTCTGCACAGACACAAAAATCAGAGTGTACTTCCCAGCACACAAGAAATACCAATGAGGGAAAATGTAGGAAACAGCTCAACAGAACAGAAGCAACCTCTTTAACTGCTAGAAATCAAAGACATGAGCCCAGTTCTCTTTGGGAATGATCACTTTCCACAGGAAACTGCACTGCCCACCACCATCCCCTCATGGAAAGGATAATTCCTGTTCCACATATACATAAATTTGGGCTCTACACAGCCCAGTTGGTTCATGGAGGGTAGAAATCACTGCAAGCCCAGTTTCCCAAGCAGTCATGTCAGAACTGAGTTAGAGGCTCTTCCCTCATGTTAGAGCAGACTCAGTGTGAGAGGCTCCCCATTTCAGCCATTACAGACCTAATTCAGGTCCAAGTGATACACTGCATCAGGGGATGTGTAACGGAGCAAAAATGATACCACATTGCTGAAAAATATAGTGAAGAATTCCCTCCTTCAAAGGAGCAAGGAAATAACAAGCAACCAAGATGGGTGCTGGTACCTTTTGGGAAATTTGCATTTCCTGAGTCCAGTCTTTCCCAAAGCACCCCACTGACATTGAAAGCAATAGTGTAATTTTTGGATAGAGCTCAAAGTTATAAGATGTTCTGAGACAAGAGATTCAAAAATAATTAATGAAAATAGAGAACAGGTTATGAGAGTGTGGGACATATTTGTATTAATATTTCAGAAAAGCCCGCAAGACAGGAAAACTCTTCTCAACTCTCTAAGGTCACAGCTAATATAATGAAGACTATTTCTTAGAGTTCACTGTATCCAGGAGTCTCAGCATTTTATTTCTGACACTTTTCTAATGGCAAGTTTGACACTTCTACTTAATATCAGTGTCTGGAATACAAAGCAGCTCATCTTCCTAACACCACCCTCACTTCGGCCTGAATGCTTTAACGATGAGGCTGAGACAGAAGGAGAAATCCATCTTGCAGGCTCCAGCCTCTCTAAACATGCATTGGCTGAACATCAGCATAATTGTTTTTGAATGTAGGCGCTTACTAATTGGAACATTATATTATTATTCAGTGAAAAGAGACTGAATTAATGTTACCTCTGTGCATCACCCTGCGGGAGTGCATGTGTTCCACTGCACTGCATAACTGCACAAAATATTTCCACACCGTCCTTTCCGGGATTAACCGTTTCTGCTTTTTAAAATACTGTGGGAGGAAATAAATAAAAGATCAGTGAAAAAGCAACACATTTGACTCGTTCCTGGAATTGTGTTAGTCAGCTGCAGGTTGCTTATGTCTTCCAGATCTGCAGCTGCATGACTTTTCTTCTGATTAGCTTTTAACTCCTCCTCTCTGTGCGGAAACTTCGATGCAGTTCACTAATTAACAACTATTATGAAAAATATGCTTAAATAGGTTTGACATTTTTGAATGGACACAATTATGATTAGCATTAATCTCCTTAATTACCTTGCAAAACATATTTAATGCCTCAAAACAACAAATGTCTCAAATATTTTGCCTTAAGAAACAAAAGGCCATTAAATAACCCCCTTGTAAACATTTGTTATTGCATTGACTACTAACAAGGACAAGGAAATCTGCTTCCCTTTTTTAAAAGATGTCCAGAGCATCAATAAAGTATCCATGTTCCTTCTGTGATCAGGTAGAATAATATATTCCATTTCATGCACAATAGGAATACTAAATGAACTGCACTCTCTAGTGAGACAGGACTCCTGATCAGCTGGGTGTGCTCAGGCGGCGCCGAGCGCAGCCGGGTCCCCGTTCCAGGGACCTCTGGTGCCTCAAAGCTCTCAGAATAATGGGCAGCACAAAGCAGCACCACCGAGTGCAGCGTGGCCCTGGCTCCTGCAATACTGAAGTCTTCTTCAAGCCACTACAGGAATAAAGAGCCAGCTGCACACTTCAGTGAAGGCCAAACGTTACAGACCTTCAGCTGCTCTCCTTCCTTTGCAGGGGGGCACACCAGCTGTGTCTGGCACCGCACCCAGGCATCCCAAAACTGCAGGGCTCGGATCCTTGGTCCCTGGCTTCTCACTGAGCCAGCTCTACAGCCAGAGCATTAACAAAATACCCTTCAACACTCCCAGAGGTTTCCCATTGCTCCTCAAGCCCTGCCACACAGGGTGGCACTGGGAGCACCACACACCGCCCTGCCTCACCACAGCTGCACTTCCTTTGCATCGCACCCGTGACAATTCCCATCTGCAGCAGGAATAAAGGAAGGGAATGGCTTGCTGCCCCTTTCTGCATCTCATGCTTTCCCCTCTCAGCACTGACATCTGATGTCCGTTGTCACATTCTCTACTTTATGTGAAACGCTGTTACCAGCTCGTGTTTGACTCGAGCAATGGCAAATTTTCTTTTGCAGATCAGCTGTGAAGGGGCACGACTGTGCAATTCCCCAGGCAGCAAATCTGACAGATTGCAACAGTCTCAACCCAAAACTCAAGAGAGAGAACAGAGGAATTACAGAGGGTGAGGGAGAAAGTGTTATATACACAATAAAATTATTTAATTCTCATTAAAATATTTAAGAGTGGATATGCAAGACCAGAAGTGATAATTTTCTAAATGTCATGTCCAATAAGGTTCGCCTGACATTTACAAGGAAGTCCCAACTCTCCAGTGGGTTTTCCTGCAGCTCTACATCCCTCATAAATAATGCAGACACTGGGGCGTGACAGAGACAGGCCCTGGGTTTATCACCCTCACACCTTGCAAGGGTTGTCACTGCTGCTCCACTGAAAATCCTCACAGGAGCTTCAGCTCCTGGGGAGGGGAGAGGATGACGTGGAGGAGCTGATGGGGAAACTCCCCTGCTGCAGTGGAGCTGCATTTAGGAGGAAACTTTTGTTCCCTCTTGGGTTTAGGGCTTGGTTTTGGTGTTTCTACCTCTGTTAGAAATAAAAAAGAATTGAATTCCTAGATTTGCACCAGTTGAAAAACTTCATATAAATTGAAACCTTGAAAAAAACAAATGACCTTGAAAAAAACAAATGCATCTTCTTCATGTCTGAAATACAGAGGGAACACAGAGCTGTGGACACTGGAAGCCAGCACAATCCAGCACTGGGCAAGCACCAATCTGACACTCCATCAGTTATGTTTTGGAAAATGTAACTCTTATTATGACACAAAGTTATTTTTAAAAATTAAATAGCCAACCTTGATAAGCCAATTAACATATTTGTCAGTATTTTTAAACTAAAAAACTACAGATGACTAAAAAATATAAATATTTCATATAGTGAAATCTTACAATTCTGTAGGTAAAACTTTTGTAAGCTAAGACTGCAAACTCAAGCAGAACCCTTGCACAGCCCAGGAAGGTCTCACACAGCCCTAACTTCTGCTCTCACAATCCTGGGTTTTTTCCATCTTTGACCGCAACCACCAAAAGCCCGAGATGAGCTGCAAGTGGAAATGGTGGGAAAAGGGCAAAACCCAGCAGAAGCCCCAAGGAAACAGGAGGACAAAGGCAGAGCTGCTGCCTGGGCAGAAGGAGCTCCCCGAGGCTGGGGCAGATCCCCCTTCCCCCTCGAGTGAGGCTGGACTGGAGCTCCGGGGCTCTCCCCAGGGGTGACTCTGCCCAAGTGCTGCTCCCAGCCCTCGCCCAGGGGCTCTCCTGTCAGACCAAGCAGATTTTCCTGGATCCTCTAAATTTAGCCATTGACTATGGACTGAATGGGTAACTTGTTTGACAGCCTTTGGCCTAGTGCCTCATGGCTCTGCTGGCAAAGAAAACAAATCTGTTAATAAGATATTTTAACTGTGACAACAAGGAGGAGGAGAACTTTCCAAACATTCATTTATGATAATTACAGAATAATGATGGCAAAAACCAGGTAAAACATGGAGAGAAGGTTGAGAGTGCTAACAAACATGATATAACACATCTGTTCTCACAAGGGATGTATGTCTAAAGATTAACATGTCAAAGAAAATATAAAAGCAGGTGGTAACAGCTTAACTAAAGCTGGTTTGCAGCAATACAAGTATTCCTAAGAGCAACATAAAAGAAGAACAAGTACTTGAAACATTTTCTCAAACCCAAATCCCCATTGCAAAGGAAGTCAATAGACTTCCTTGAACGTCTTCAGTGTCAGACAGGCGATGTGAATAGTGAACCCAACAGTAATTAAATGTCCCCATCAATCACAGCCTGAGTAAATCAACCTTGTAAATAACACACGTGTCCCACCAGATCACAGACACTCCCCTCTGCAGCAGTGACCAGAAACTCAGGGCACGGCCTGGGGTATTTAAAGTGCCACCAGACACTTGGGTTCAGGTCTGGAAGCAACTCATGGGTGTGCAAAACTGTAAGAGGAGAAAAAAATGCTTCCAACCCAGCTGTGCTCATCCCACTGCCTCAGGTCTGCCTAATCCTGGAAGCCTGCAGCACCTCCAGGACAGACACATCCTTACCTTAATCATCTGAGAGAGATCCCCAGCATCAGCCAGCTCCAGGACAATGTTGAGTTCATTGTCTTCAATGAAAGAATCCAAATACTTAATTATGTTGGGGTGGTTCAGTTGCTGCAGAGGGAGGGAATGCAAGAGGAGCAGTTACAACGTGCTCAGGACAACTCCCAGACACAACACCTGCACCTCCTGTGAGCAAAACCTTCACACTGGGGGCACCCACAGCCTGGGCCAAACTGCTCCAGACAAAATCCTGGGAGAAATAGCATTTCCCACAGGCACAGCATCCTGGAGATGTCCTTGGCAAAGAGAAATTCCACCCAAGGAGGCTGAAACAACCTCTTCTATTGCAAACTTCAAAACATTTAAAAGCAACATCCTGAAGGATGCCTTGTTAAGCAATAACCAATTTTTCTCCTGCATTAAATAGAAACAAACACCCAGACGTTGGTTACAGTACTCAAGGTCTCCTTGCCCCTTAAAAGAACAACAAAACTAAATTAAAACTTTGAAGAAGGACAATAATACACAAATTGCAGACGTCAGTTTATTATCTGATTATTTATGCTGGCTTCTTCACTAATTAATTTCTCATTTCAGTATAGCTCATTCTTATATTCACAACTGATGCTTGAATGTTTTTTTTTCTAGAATCCAAAAATATCACAGATCCTCTTTCTGAATGTAAACCTCAGCATTATTTTCCTCCATAACTATTGAGCAACTGGCTCATGTTTATCCTTCCCTACAGCCTACAGACTCAGGCTACAACTGCATGAATTTGAACAGAAATCCCTAAAATCACAGGCACAGAAGTAATTATTTAATATTTTTAGAATGAAATTTGACTAGCTAAACTAAATTTTTAGCCTTTTACAGTCTGTTGCATTTACTAAAAATAGATATTTAAACTTACATGACATGCACAGGCAAAACTGCTTCCTCCTTTACTGTGTAAGCTTTATTTGCCAACCTGAAAACTATTTTTTCCACAAAACAAAACAAACAAAAACCAAAGCACCAAAAAAAAAAAGAAAAAAGAAAAGAAAGGAAAAAAGTTATTATAAAAATTCTTACCTTCAAGAGGTCAATTTCTTTAATGCAATCTTGCCTTGCCTTGGCATCCATCATTTCAAAAATCTTCCAACACAAAAACATAGAAAATAAAAATGAAACAACAAAAAAAACCCTTTATACTTTAACAAGCAGTTGGTGTTTCCTTCCCCAGTTTGTACATCCTCTACTGTTATGAGTATTCACACAATCCCCAGATCAAAGAAAGATTAATGTTTTCTTTATTTTGAAACCACCATAGGGATAACATTGGGGTAAAACTAATTTTAAAACCCATAGGCAATATTCTAAGCAGCACCAAAAAAATAAAAATACAAGTTTGTGAATTTGCTGCTGTGATCTTCATTGGTTTAATTATTATTAATTTCATATAGTAAATAAAAGACAAAATGTTTACTTTTCTCTTTTAAACAGATACAGCTTCCACTGATTTCTCTGTAATAATTAACAATAACATTGAGCATTAACATTCATTCTGCAACAATCACTAAGTCACTGGAAATGAGAGTTTGGAGGATTTGCTGAAGGATTAAAGGCAAATTTCTTCAAACAAAATGCTGTTCTGAATACTGCCCAATACTTTCAGCCAAGTTTTAAAAAATCTACACTTCTGACATCCAAGTTCTCACAAATCCTTCTCCAACTCCAGCAGCAAGCTCCAGCCTTTTCCCCTCCCATGTTCCTGTGGCTCAGCTGTGTTGGGATGGCAGCTCCTCATGGCACCAGGGCCTCACTGTCTCACACATTTAATAACAATTTGGTGAGCACTCTTCACAAAGCAAAAGGTGAAATGTAACATCACTATGAAATGGCAGTAGTGCTGTGCAATTCCTGACAGGAACCCACTGGGGGTGATGAGGGAGCAAGACCCTGCAGCCCTGCAGAGTTCTCAGCCTCCAGGTCAGCGGGCACGCCCTGGATCGTTCCCATCCCGCCCCGAAGAGGAGACTGCCCTGAAACGCTCACCTGCACTTTCTTCAGTGCCACGGGTTTCCTGTCCAGAAGACAAGTTGCTTTGTAAACTTCGCTGAACTGGCCTCGTCCGATCTTTTTCTCAATCTGAAAATCTGCCAAGGTGCAGCGATACGGGTACGACGTTAAATGTCTCTGTCAAAGGAAAGGCAGTCAGGGACCCCAGAGAGCCACGCGGCCCCTCCTGCTCCCACTGCTCGTGGGCGAGGGCTCAACCTCGGCCCGTCACGGTGGAGAACATCCCACCACAAACGCACCAATTCCAGCAGCAACGCAGGCTAGAGGAAGCCAAACGGCTTCTTTAAAAAGGGAATTAAAGTCTTGCCTTCCATGTAAGTAACTAATTAATCCCAAACTGCTCTCGCTCGTTCCACAGCCTCTCATCAGCTCTGCCTGCCCGCGTCAGCAGGGAGACGCCGATGCCGCAGCCGAGCGGTCCCAGGTAAACACCCAGCCAGGCAGGGAGACACAGCCTAACGAGGAGCACGGAGCCCACGGACCGCGAGCGCTCCCGAGAGCCCCGCTGGTCTCCTCTGTAATTAGCACGGCTGCCAAACAATGTTTAAAAAAGAAATTATGAAAATTAATTACTCAAAGTTAGCACACGTGCCAAGCAGAACGTTTTCGAGTTTCAGCATCTTGAGCCATTTCAGAGTTTGCATGAAAAGCCACAAAAAGAGAAGTTCCCAGCACAGGCTGGGGGTGGGGAAGGGCTTCCCAGGGATGGGCCAGGCCTGCAGCCAAACCAGAGCAGCCACGCCCAGCACAAGTGTCCCGGGAGGGCTGCATGGTTTAAGGAATGGCTATTGCTACCACTGCCATTTCCTAATGCAGCAGGAGAGGGCTGGAATTGAGATCTGAAATGCAGGGAAAGCTTTCAGCCCAGCATTAGGACCTGCAGCTATTTCTGAAGGCAAGTCCCTCAGAAAGAGGAAGGTCATTTCTCCAAGTGCTTCCTTCAAGCAGTTCAGGGCATGGATCCCTTTAAGAACCCTCCAGTCTCCCCTACACTCTGGAACCAGTCACCAGCTATTAACTGCAATCAAAGTTTGGGTCAGCTCTCATGCTTGTGCTGTGCTTGGAATTATGCTGCATTCACAGAGAGAACAAAAACCAAACCAAAGTCTAAGGATTCATTTCTCCAAGTTTGGCAGTGTACACTATCCAATAAACTGGGAGCATCCTCTCAGTGATGAGGGAACAGGTATCCTGCAGTTATCAGGTAAAGGGCAGAAGGCTACAACTGCTTTGCTTTATTGTTTATATACATTCTTCTCTAAGTTACTAAATTATCACCAGAGTAAGGTAACACAGGATGAAACAGACAAAACTTCCAATTAATCAGCCCCTGCAGCCTTCTCAGTTCAAACTGGCTGCAACCTCCCTTTGCAGGGGTCTGATAAACAGAGCCACTCCTCAATCCCCGTCGCAGGGGATGGGAAGGCTCAGCTCATTCCAGGCAGTGTAACAAACACCAGTCCCCTGCACTGCTTGCCTGACAAAGCCAGCAGAGGCTGCACACAGGGATCTGTCCCTTTTGCCCGGGTCCCACCAGGAACATCTCTGCTTCCCAACTGTTTCACACACCAGCTGCTAAGCGAGTTCCTTGACCTGTACAGACAAACCACTTTCCCCAGACAAAACAAAGGTGTCAGCACATAAACCTCCAACGCACTTTTTCCTAATTTAAAAATAGAAAGGAATCACACATTTCCTTCACTGTGCCCATGTGCCTCCTGAGCTGTTCTTGAGCAGTAAGAAAGTCTGAACAAAAGCTTTTCTAACTTGCAGTTGCCATTCACAATAGAAGCAGCGCTTCTAACAACGTTTTATGAGGCAACTACCACAAAACTTTATTTTTCAGAAAGAAATCCCCACTGAAATCAAGGACAGTTTCCACTCGCCTTTTCTAAATCATTAAAGTGTGTGATTATACAAAGAGTGCTTACATGCAAATTAATATTTTAAGCATGTGCCCAGAAATTTCTACCAACTTCTGAACTTGAAAGCATAAATAAATGTAAGGCAAGTGTGAGGGGAATGTGCCCCAGCCCCTTGGCCACGGAGAGCCCCAGCTCGTGCTGGTGCTGGGGGTGATGCTGCCCATGCCTGGACACCTCTGCTGATGTGTTCTGGCACCCCCAGGACTGCAGCTGCACATTTACATATGCAATGACCTAGATTTGCATGGGCTATCACAACCTATCAGACCTAATTAAAGTAACGGAGCTTTCAGAGAGGGCAGGAGATGTTTGATTATGGAATAAACCAGAAATCATCCTCAGGTGAGCCCAAACTGCACCAGAAAGCTCCCTACTGATCACAGGCCACCTTCCCTTATGTTTAAGCTTAACCTTCTCTTACGCCCTGGTGTACTTGAAGGTAAGCAGGAAACTCTGCTGAGAACCATTGTGAGGACACACAGAACACGAGGAAACACCTGCCTCCTCAGAGCCCACACCCTGCTCTGGCCTAACACACATTTCACATATTTCATGACTTTTCACATGGGGCTCTCCATTGTTTTCAAGTCCTTCCACAACTAACCACCACAATTTTTCAGAAAGCTGGCAAAGAACCAACCCCTATTCATTCAAACAACCCCTGATCTTTATTTCTGTGAACCTCAGAGTTTTCATGTACAGATATAAACTGTGTGTATTAAGATACCACAGTCATCTTCTAACTCGTCCATTAAAAATACATTTTCTCAATTTTAGGACAGATTTAGGCTCAGGTTTCCATAAGTGCAGTCAAATCAAGCCCCTGCCTCTACAGATCAAGTGTCAATGTCAACAACGGAGCTTGAATGAAAAAAAAAACTAAATGAAAAGAAGAAAAGGGGAGAAGAAAAACAACCAAGCAAAAAGAACCCCAACCCTGGACACTACAAAAACTGGGCTCTTTGCACATTTCTGTTCCCAGGGCAGCTGTAGGAAGGGCACAGTCTGGGAAGAACTTGTTTTGAGACAAAGGCTGTTCTCTTCATGCACACAAGGAAGTCTCATTCTTCTCCATGAAAAAAAAAAAAAAGGCACCAAAGAATTCCTCATGCAAATAAAAAACCCATTCATTTTTAAGAAGAAATGCAGAGATCATTCCAAGAACAAGCTCTTCTGGACATCTCCTCTGGCATACATGTACTCTGTGAGATGGAACTGCTGGTGCCAGAGCACAAATTCCAAAGCTGGCAGAAGCAGGCAATGGCAGCCCTTGTCAGAACTTCAGGAAGAATTTTGCCAGGGCTTTTAGACTCAAATTTTGAGGTGTTACAAGATTGTCTGCAGAACAGAATTTCTAAGATTTCATAACACTAAAAAATCCCCAATGAAATAGAAGTTTCAGTTATCTTGTACACACCTGAACAGATTCAGGCAAGGAACAAGGATTCCTGGAGTCTCCAGATCCCAGATTATAAAGGAACCCAAAGGCAGGAGAAGGCAGGATTAGGAAAGTTCTTGCTACAGACTTGCTTCTTGGATGTAGTTTGTACTTAAGAACCCCCATTCTGGAGCTGTCTGTGGCAGAGCCACCAGAGGCACCTGAGCAGTAAGAACACAAACACCCAGCTGTGCAACTGGAGATGGACAGCTCCCTCCAAACCCTGCCCTAAGGACAGGCAGGTAGGATACCTACATACCCTGAACACACCTGTTGTGCTTTTTCCTCATGAGTAGTCGTCCAGAATTTGTGTTTTGGGATAGGGAAGAATAAGAAAAACCTGTTCTGTAGAAAGACTTTCAATCTCCAGAACAATTAGTGTTTGGCCAATACATTTACCTCTCTAATTACTTAAGAGCCAGGGAAAACCTGAACAGCCCCAAGAGAACTGTGGGGCAGCTCTGCCTGCAGCCTCCAAGGCCTTGTTTTGGGCCAAGGAGCACCCTGAGAGTAAACAAAATATCACAAATAGGGCCCCACTGCAGAGCCAGGCCTGTCCCCTGCTCCCCCAGAGGCACAGGGAATCCAAGCCTGGATGGGCTGAGAAAGGGGAATGTTCACTGCTAATTGCACAGTATAACCCAGAGTGCTAATGTTAATTAATAATCAAGTCAGTTGCTTTACTGCTGATTGGCATGTGGAAAACAGGCACCAGTCAGCCCAGCACAAAGGGCTGCAGGCATTTAGAGTATTTGTAATCAACCTAAAAACTGTTAGAATTAGTTAACCAACAGTTAAAAAGTCAGACACTCCAATCTTCACATGCCAATAAAAGCATCTTTCCTGTAGAGCCATGAAATGAAATATTCTTTAGAAAAGTAAAAACATACTCGCCCAATTAATTTTCTGAAATCTCATTAAAAAATTTAGCCCGACTAAGTCATACACTTCTGACCTGAATTTTAATTATCTTTATGCTGCATATAAGGTTTTTTCTGATATTTGCAATGCATCATTAATTTTAAAGGAATGGTTTCTTTGCTTCTAAAGTGCATACTTCATCTGAGTGACATTTACTGTAACTAATTTCACCTTTAAAAGACATCTGCAGTAGTACTGGGGGAGCTCCAGCCCCTCCTGCAGAACGTACACACATTATAAGCAATGATTTACTATCAACATCAGTATTTCAAAGCCTTTTAGTATGTCCAAAATTATACACCTGCCTCCATTCAATAATGTCTACCTGAAAAGAATTTTGCATACTTTGAGGCTGAAATTCCAGTGTGAATTTATGAGAACACATTAGAACAGATTGATTAAAGAAAGAACTTCTAAGCTTGCAAGAGATGAGGAAACTTTTAAAATATGGATTATCCTTCAAACAGGTAGCCAAGTAATTATTGAAGAATACATCAAGTTTTTCAATTTGAGCTTCAAAATTAGACTACACAGTCATAAAATATCCTTCACCTGACCTGTTACCTGGAATTTAAAGTTTGCTGAAGAACTTGGCTCAAGTTTCAAAGTCTCAGTATCCCTGTCAGCATGATTGGGATCTATCCTGATATCCAGATATTCTGTGCCTATCTAGATATTTGTACTACTACACCACAAGGGAAGAGAAAAATACCAGCTTGGAAATAGTAGGACAAGGTGACATTCACAAAGAAATTAAAATTACCATAGAAATAATCTCTTAACAGCTCTGCTGCTAAAATGTGAGTATATAAAAGAGCTATTTAAAAGTGAGTTACTGTGTTTATTTAGTATGAAAACTAAGTGAAAAATTACAACTCTGTATTTTTATATCACTGATTTACTCCTAAATAATTTTTATTGCTTACTGCTACTTAGTGTTTATACACTAAGTAATCTGGAGACTTAAATAATTAACACCTTCATTCTGGAACATTACTAGAAAACGTTCTCCCTCTTGCTGATGAACTTCCTTGGAGTATTTCTGGGCAGGTACGAGAGCCAAAAGCCAAAACTGTCATTTTACTGGACACTTAAAATTTTTTTTCATATTACAGATAACTTCTAAGTATCCAGCATTACTCAAAGGCTTCATCTTATTAACTAAACCACAGCAGTTAAAGGCAGAAAAGCCTGACACAGTTACTCATATTCTGTACTGATGAGTTATAAAGCAGAAACAACGCCTCTGTCAGAACTGACAGCAAAAGAAGCTTTAGGAAGCAGCATAATTTTAGGAGAAGCTTCTGGGAGAGGAGCACGTGGTTGCTCTGGTCTTTTGGGGGCTGGCACAGTAGTTTGTAATGAAAGGGCTGGAAGGAAGAGAAGGTGGTTCTGTACCAAGCTCCCTCCTCATCCAAGACTCTAAGAACTCATGTTCTGTTTTTTTTCTGCTTAAGTTTTTATCTCTGCCATTAATGACATTTCTCATAAGACCAGCTTGGTCAATTTTACCTTCCTAAACTTCCCTCCCACAAACCATTACACAGCATGTCTGCATTACTCAGATTTTCAGAAGAAGGAAAGGATGTAATTTCAGATTCTCCAGGTAAAAAGTACCAGAGATTTGAAAAATTTTATATAAATATATTCCTGAAAAATGGAAAAACAGAAATGTCATCAGCAACCCTATCTTGCCACCAATGTAAGGCTTCTAAACACTGCCATTTTTGCATGCATTTCTTCTAGTTCCTTAGTAGACTGTATATTTTTGTTATTCAGGTCTTTTTATGTTATTTTGACAGCAAAACCAAAGGCAGTGTTCCTGCAATTCTAACTCCAAATTAGATCATTCTCAGAACAGTTTACTAGAGCCCTCCATTAGCAGAACTTGGGTATTACCAGAGTTGAGGGGAGGTTTCACTGAACAATGACCATGGAGCAAAATGAGCCCACTCAGCATCAGCATCACAGCAGAACACAGATTATTAGCTACTAATTACACTTAACTATGTCATTACAAATTCTAACATGTGCTCCAAGATGCCATGAATGTATCTGCTGCACAGGAACACTTCCTAATCTTGTTCATGAAATAATTACAGGGGCACTATCCTGCCAAATGAGGCAGTAATTAACCCTAATTGCTCAAAATGCAACTGGCTAATTCTAGGAGATTAATCAAGGGGATTCAATTATTATTAAATGACTTAATATGACAAATTGCTACATTAGGAGAGGGGGCTTTGCTCCACACCATGGTACTTTCCCAGCAGTGCCTTCACTGTGTGCAGAAAACTCCCCCTTAGCAGAGGCCGTGCTGGGCACTGCCAGAGCCTTGCTGAGGACAGCTCCTGGCTCGGGGACCCTGGCTCAGCTCTGGACTGACGTGGGAACAAGAGAGGATCAGCCCCAGCCCTCCCCACGCTCACACCACAGCACAGCTACAATGCTCTTCTTTCTGACAGCTTTCCATGATGCTTTTGGTTTATTCCTTAAAATAACATAGGGGCAAAACTGAATTGCTCTGATCAACAGAAAACAGGCTGAAAAGTCAAGCAGGCAGAATTGACAAAATCCAAGTTTTGTGATTACGCAGACTGTGGGTTAATCCTGGATTTAACTCCCTTCTGCAGAAAGGCAGGAAGAGAGAGGAGCTGCTACAGTGAAACTTCATTATAGTATGGACAAAATACATTGCAGGATGAGTTCCAGGGACTCACAGGGAGCCTACAGTTCCATGGAGAATGAGTTTTTTCTTTTATCTGGTAATTACTTCTTCAGCACTTACTATAAAAAGAGATAAAATACATTTATTCACTTACACAATAATCTATTTTACTTTGGCCTTTTCTTCAAAGACAAGAGAAAGCCAACTCAGTATGTTTCCATAAGATGATTTAAAAACATTTGCTTTAAGCAAAATTCAAACTATTTCCTTTTTTTCTTATTATAATCAAAAAGTGGGTTCAGGAAACTCTGGCTGCCTGGCAGAATCCCAAACTGGATATTCCCTAAAACTGCTATAACTGCACTAAAAACAAAAGGAGGGGGGCAAAGGCAGCTAAATGCTAAGAAATCAGGAGACCTTTACAGAACGAAGGTAAGAAAAGACAGAGGGAGAGGGGTCGGACACCCGCACTCACCTGAGGATCATGCTGGAATTCCTGCCCCGGCAGCTTGCACAGAGGGTTGTTCTGGTCCCCTAGATGATGAGGATGGTTGTGCTGCCCTTCCATGGTATCATACCAAACTCTGCCTCTCGGCTCTGCTGGGGCAAAAGAAAGGACAGAGGTTGGTGTCTGCCCGGCTGGCTCAGAGCTGTGCCCACAGGGGGCTGCAGCAGCAGCAGGAGCTGAGCCTGACTCGCACAGGCCGGGCACAGCCCCGGGCTGAGAGCAGAGCCACTGCTGGAAGGGCCCAGCCACAGGTCAGAGGCACCCACCTCCAGCAGAACCACCACTACTGCTGGTATTGCTTCACAATAAACAAAAGAGCAGAAAACGGCTTTATCCGGTCACTGGTTTGTTATTTACCAAAGACACTGCTTTTGTCACCTCTAACAGCATCTACTGTCACTTCCCCAAAGATTCATGGTCCCCAGTTACTTAGGAGACATCCCAAAAGGTCTGCCCATCTCCTTTTGTACAACAAAAATGACAAAGTCCCTCCAGACTGCTGCCACTTTCTTTGGTCAAAGACAACAAAAATGTACCCACAGTCTTTCTTCCCCACCCCCAAATTACAAGTTTTTATGCAGATTTGCAAAATACAGGAAGCAGGAGCTAGAAACCATATTGAATTAAACAAGACTGAAGTGTTGTAGGAACAACAGACAAACAAGGGAAAATTCCATGAATTAATTCCTTTGCAGCAGTTTCAGGGCAGCCCAACACAGCAATCAGAAATGAGAATCTGCTCCCATTCCAAAATGGTACCAGAACATGCAGAAGTTGTAAAGAGCTACCCAACAGGCAGCTGAGACATTCCAGTACTGGAACAACACTGTGATCCCAGATTAACTAATTCTCTGGCACAGGGCTGTGCACGCATTTCAGGAACACCGTGGGCAACAGTGACAGGGCAGCTCTGGGAACCTCCTCTGCCTGCAGAGAAAGGAGAACTGAACATACCCAGATTTTCCAGCCCTTCTAGGAAATAAAACCCATACTTGAACCATTTGTGTTGAAGCCTGACTCGGGGACAAACTCTGGTAATTCTATCAGCTGCTCAGGGAACCAGGACTGGATCACAGCACTCCCTGTTCCACACCAGCTCTGGGGCCAGGCTCTGGCCCCGAGCAAAGTCAGGCCCCAAAATACAGTCACAGCACTTAGAGAACACCCACAATAAATACAGCCCTCTCTCTTCCCCACAAAGGGCTGTACACAGGTTTTGGTTATCCCTTACCCACACCCTGTCATTCCCAGTTGCATCATTCCTGTCCTTGGCACTGGCTGAAGCCTAATGGAGACAAGGGAAGATTTAGTGGCCAACACAAACATTTGCAGAAACTTATTTCAAGAGTTTTGGCAAGTATTCACTCAGTGAAAGAACACAACCTGACCTCATTAGTGTATTAATAGTGCGTGCCTGGCACTTGGGCAATGACTAAGTCTTAATTTAAAATACAAAGGTATTTTAAATATTTGTGGGAGTGGGGGAGAAAATATGATGCAGAAGAATTTCTGCAGCAAGTAGTGCTCAATTCTTTTAACAGTTGTCTGTGAAATAAACCCTTAGCTCCAGCAGATCTTTCCCAACACCAGCTACCATAACACAGGGAAAGCAGAGAGAGGCTCTTCTCATGTCTCAAGCAAATGAACCTTCACTCTGACAAAAGAGCTGCAGTTCCTGCACATTACATAGGTGAACACATGGGTTGCTCTCAATAAAATCAGTTTTTCAAAGCCAGTACCATGAAACTCCAGTGGGGGAAGGAGAATCACTGCTATTATGAAGAAGTTTGATTTTAAGATCTTTTGTCTAAAGCATCTGTAGGTTTATTAGTAACCAGGTGAAAATACCTAGATAAAACTATGTCTCAATATTGACATTAAAGTGCCCTATGAAATTCCTACCTTATGTTATACTGCTGGAACTATCTTAATTATTTTATTATTCAAGATTTGGAGACAGGCAGTTTACTTGAAGGGAGAGCCACGTGTTCTCTCTCTGCCAAGCCCACAGGCACAGAGCAAACCCTGGTTCCCACACAGGAACCTGGACATGCCACATTCCCAGCCCCAGCACGGAGACACGTCCAGGCAGTGCCACTGAAGTGTCTGCAGCCTAACACTGACCAAACTGGGCATCCACTGTGTCCTGCCTTCCGAAGGACTAACGCTCAAGAACAGGGAAGGGATTTACTTCTGGACACAGGAACCTGAAGGATCTGATCATAGCCCAGTCTGGGCATTCCCATCGGAACCCTCACTGTCCAGCTGCCCTAAGGAGGCTCAAGGAGCAATAATCCCCTGCTGTGAGGGAGCACAGGGGCAGGCAGGTGACAGCCCAGGAGAGCCCACCTGCCACGAGCAGGGACGGGCCAGGGCAGGATCTGCGCTCGGGCACTGCTTGTTTGAAGTGCTAGGGCTGGAAGCAGAGGAAGGAGTAAGAACAAAATAGCAGCTTTGAAAAGAGATCCAGCAGAGCTCACATGACAGCACCAGCCCGCTGACACCTCGGGACAGCGTGTCCTGCCCCAGGCTGTCAGCTCTGCTATTCCGGGCTTTGGCACTGGGCAGGGAGAGAGAAGGGGAATCCCCGGGAAGGGGCTTCACAGAGGATCCTCAAATAGCAGCCAACAACACACAGGCACTGCACTACGTCAGAAAAGGTACAAGGTACACTCAACACCGGCCCATCTTTACTTGACATTGTCTTAGCTCCACCCTGTTCCTTTTCTTCCCGCTTCCAAATTTCCCACAAAGTTCTGCATTATCACACATTTTCACACTGAGTCTTGACTAAGATTGTACATCAAAACATCTTTAAGTTGCATGAAGCATCAAAAAGTGAATAAAAGAACAGGATCATCATTACCATCACGTGAAAAATGGCCACAACCCACACGGGATGAACAGCTCCTTCTCCCAAACTACTGTCACCTTACTGCTGTACAGTTATTACTCCATGCAGCGGCACTCACAGGTAACCTGGAGCTTTTCCAAATACAGGGAAAACAAAAACCCTCTTGTGCAGTCAGTTCCCCTGTCACATCCCCAGCTGCAATCCCTCTCTGGGTACCCGAGTGTCCTTACACCTAATCAGTAGAAAGCAAAACACAAAATCCCATCAAACCCCTGATACCTTGCAGGTACCTGACAGGTGGGATTCTCAGGGCAGAACAGCCCAGGGCACTTGGTAGCAAAGGCCAGGATCATTAGTTACAAGACACTCATTAAGGAGCAGAACCTCATCAGCATCCTGGCATTCAGTCCCAGCCGCCCTGGTGCCGCGGGTGCTCCTCGCTGAAGCAGCTGTGACCAGTCTGATCGGGTATCACCATGTGTCTCGGGATGCCTCCAACTCAACTGCAGGCCAAATTATTTGCTCCCAGATGTATAATCAACATGACAGGACCGTGCACCTCTCGAGCAGGCAGCAAAGCAGCAGCTTGTGTTCAGTGTTACAACCGCTTTCTGTACCAGCACTTTGCGCCTTCCTGCAAGACACACCAGCTGCTCTGTGTGCCCCGTGCTCAGCCCTGCTGCTGCCCACCACACACACATAACTGAGTGTTAAAGCACAGATGTGTCACATATGCAAATCTGCTTTCCCCCTCAGTTACTCTATGCCTCTCTTACCCTTCTACACAGGGACTTGTGGGGGGAGCCAGGCAGGTCTGTTTGGGTACCTTGTGTAAAACAAACAGAAACAAAACAGCAAGTCGTATATGGTTCCAGAAATCCACAAATTGATTAAAACCAGTCAAGTACAGGACTTAACCTACTGCACAAATGTCCATCTTTTAGCACACACGGGGTATGTGGAGACTGGAATGCAGCAGGGCACACCCAGCAGCCCCCAGCCGGCTGCGATGCCCGCAGGGATGCGCTGCCCTGGGAGCCAGGCTGCCAATCCTCCCAGAGCCACTGTGCTGCTCACTGCAGGCTCCCCAAAGGCTGGAGCAATGCAAACTGTTTTACAGAATAAACACAACCACATCAGCACCACTTTCTTCCTCTCTACTGCCCAATAATATTCTTCCTCTTCCTTGCTCATAAAATAAATCTGCCAGGATACTCTATGAGATTACTATATATTTAAATGATGATCTAGGCTTATGATTACCTTATCGCTGTGGTTCAGGGTATGTGCTCTGGGGAAGGCAGCCCAATCCTAGGAGAGTATTATTTTCCAGTGACTTTTATTGTCCATTACTTTACACCATTTCTGTCACAGCTATGATGCCTGGTAGGAATAGTTCACCACAGAAATATCTTTGTCGTTAGTATTCTCATTGCAATTTAGTCAGATCAACCTTTAAATCTCATCCATCATACTGAAGAGCTTTGGCAAAGCGAGCACAGTAATATATGCTTCCATGCAAAACCTAATTACAGGCTAGGTTAAAAAGCCTAGCCTGTTCCTTCTGCAGTGCAAGGTGACAGGAAATCCTGAGCATCCCTTGGTTTCTCACTCTCTCTTTTTGCTGGTGAAGTGCGTAACCCATTCATTACAGCAGACTGATTCTGTCTGGCACATGACAAACTTACTTGAACCTAACAATTAAACTTCTGACAGCGTTTCCAAAAGCAGAGAGTATTTACTGTAAATGCCTGACAATTTTTTTCCTCTCTGCTCATCTCTCTCAACAGTCACCTTATGATGACTGGAAATTACCATAAGCAAATAGCAGTCTAACATCCAAAAAAACCCTCATGTTAATGTGAAATACACACCTGCCAACACTGAAAAAAATACGAATATGAATGTTAAACGAAACAACGTGAGGAACGGCACTGAAATGCTTGAGGAGGGAGCACTGCAAGAGCACAGTTAGAGAATGTGATTCAATAAAAAACTGCCCAGCAAGAGCTGCCTGTGGAGGGTGGTGGCCATGGCATGGCCACCCCTGCCCTGAGAGAGGGAGTGGAGCCTCTCTCACCAACAGCTCTGGCTGCACCGAGGGAATTCAAGCAAAAACTGTTAAACAGAGTCCAGTAAATCACCCAGAAACAGTTTCTGAATTTCAGGCCTATCTTCAGGATGAAACCGCATCTATAGAGTCACACACACAAATATTACAGTGTGAGTTACCTGCAATCTATAACCCCCTGGGAAGGATGAGGGTCCTTGTAACAAATTGACCACTGAAAAGAAGAATGGTGGTTTAGTCACACCTCACATTTCAGAGGGTGGGATTTACCCTGAGAGCAGGTGCAGATGGGTTTCTGTTAAGGCTTTGTGCAAACCAGATTTTCAACAGCCAGTAAGGGAAGGGCTCCTCAAAGACCCCAAATCCACTAACTGAGAATGTTTTAGTGAAATGGCTGAAAAGCCCTGGAGCTTTTTCATATCCTGTCAACAACTGATACTCATTAAACAAATGCTGTGACAGACACCATAATTCACTGTTCCATACCTAGAAGCAAAATGACATTAAGTCAACTATTTAAAGCTACACAAAGTCATCTCTCTGTGGATGTCAATAAAACAAATGCTTCCTGCCAATAATTAACTGTATGAAACATCCCACTCTGTTTCTAATCACTACCTACACCCAAGCTCAGGTCCATATTCCCATTCTAAGCAAGCACCATGATAACTTCAAACACTCTGTCTTCTAGTTTGGGGAAAAACCTAGCACAATGGCTTGAAAATAGCAGAGCAGAGTGTTCTTGGCTAGATCACTGTGTCTGAGGATGCCACTTGAGCTAATACAACACTTCTGAGAAAACATTTCAAGTGCTCATCTCTCACCAGGTAGGCAGGTAGCTGACATCTAATTTTATTTTTTAAAGTTTTAACTGAGTTAAGGGTTGGGTTTCATTTGGTTGTTTTTTTCCTGTGTTGTAGTACCAGCTCTCTAGAACTTGGTCCTAAACCAAAAAACATAATTGTTTAAGTCTTCTGGACACATTTCAGATGCTCTGCAAATCCATCCATTCCAAGGGATGGTTTCACAAGGCCCCTATTAAACAGCTCCAGGATCAGTGCCAAGAGCACTTGGTGATTCATATTTTAAGGCAAATGTTCCTTCTCACCAGCTTAGCTGAACTATTCCTGCCTCTTCTTTCACTGCACTCAATTTCCTAGTACAATACCACATGTAAATATTTCTGTGTGATGTTTGTGTAGGATGTAAACATCAAATATGTATTCACATCCAAAACTGAAGATGGATAGCAGTCAGCAGCATTTAAAGGGACAATACTTCCTCTGAAGAGAGGAGATACACGGTACAGCAACAGCAGGTTGCATTCTTCCCCTACCAGTTTTCACCTAGGTGTGTTTCAGATAAAGTAACAAGCCAACATTAATTTATATTCTTGCAGTTGCAATTCTGAGCCCTCCAGAAAATTCACTGTATTCATTTTGATCACCTTTGAACCATTAGAGACAGATCTCTCAAGCCACCACCGCTGGTAACAAAACACATGTCAAAAATAAACACATACCAAATCTACCTGGAATTTTATTGTATTGCTTACCAAGCATGCGACAACATGCTCGCGTTTTAATTTATAATGCAATAAAGCTTTCAAACACGAAGCCAAATTATTTAAGAACACTTCTGTTATCTTTCTTGGAATTCATTCATTTCTGATGAAGGGAAGATTAAATATAGGCTGGAAATATATTCACAACGTAAATGTTCACAGAAACTGCCAGACATTTTCACATCATTAAATGCTAAGTGAAACGAGTCCCATCTCGTGGAGCCACGGAACACACACTCTGTACCAGCCCTGCCACCTCCGTTCCAGGCTGGCTCCTGGCACAGGAGGGAACCATCTCACTGCACCCCCAGCCAGGTGACAACGACAGCTGAAATACAGCTCCACTCTCCAGCAACATCTGAAGAACCCCTGTCAACACGAACAGCCAAGACTCAAGCACTTGGGCAGATGGATTGTTCTGAGGCTATGGTAAAACCTCTCAATCTAAACCAACCCCTAAAATAAGTTTCTACCAGACATAACAAAGAATCCAAACTGCTTCCACAGCTGGTTCCTGTAAGACACCTTTAATGACCCACACAGGAGCACAAGTGAACAGACCATCTTAAGGCAGTAAGACAAAACCAGAACTAAGATCCAAAGTTAAAAAAAAAAATTTGAATCGGCTCTGCTGCTACAGGGCCAAACCCTGAACGTGGGATCCATTCAGCCCAACCCGTCCTCAGAAAGTTTAACGAAGTTTTCTCTAAATCTTTATGTACATATGCGATTGGAAACACCACCACTTAGCACTTACAAATATCTTTTAATTAGAACACTTCCAAGCACTCAAGAAGTATTAAGTAAACCTCACCAAATACTTCTGAAATACTGCTGTAATTTCTGAAATGTTTGAGAAAGGTAGATCAAAGTACGAGAGCAAGCCCCTGTCAGATGGGCTCAAAATCCACAAAACCTGCTGTAACCACCTCTGCTCATGCAGCTTCTCTCTACAGCCGTGCTGTTGGCTATTAAAGACTCAAACTGTACCTCTAATCCAGGGAAAAGGAATGGAGGAAAATAGACATATATGTTCCCCCAACTTCAAAACATCAGAACAACAGCTTGAAGTATTTACATTTCCCATAATCAGAAGGAAAAGGATATGATGCTGAGAATTGTGCAGCCCAGCCAATCCAAAGATTCATGTGATTCAAATCCAAAAGCAACTTCAAAGCCACCTCATAAAACTCTACCCAAAATGTGCAGGGAGCCAGATGCTGGCATCACAGGAAGTGCTTTCACAGCATCTGGAAGTTGCAAGCAACAGCCAAACGGAAGCAGAAACTCTTCTCCACGTAAAAATATTTAATGTTTCTCTACTTACAAAAATAGTTATGCTAGAAATAGCATTTGTGTTTTTTCCACCCCAAAATAACTAGGGCAAAAAAGTGAGACTACATTATCAATATTGCTACCAGATAAAAGTCAGCTTCCCTGCACATTCCTGAGTACCTGGAACCAATGGCACAAGTTTTCCAAAAGCTAATGCAGCTCTTTAGTTCGTATGCCCACTCTGTACCCCTGCATGCAGCACATCGCCACCTCCCCTCCCACACGGGCACAGCTGTCCTTAAAGAACAAGACTCATTCACCAGTACCTTGCAGATCAAGGCCACAGGGTAAAACTAAGATCTGTTCTTTATAATGTCTGCAGAGCTACTTTTATTACTTATTTTGATGACAGACAGGGTTAATGAAGTTCTTGCAGAGAACTCTCCCTTTCCTGGGCTAAATGCCCAAATTCCTTCAGGATTCACAAGACTTGTCTATTTAAATTGGGTCCAATTTTTTTTTTTCCCTACAGAAAGGCCTGCACAGAATGTTCTGAAGAGAAGCTGGGAATTAACCTTTCAAGAAAATGATAACTAAATGTGCAAGCTCTGCATAAGAGACAAATCACATTTCCCACTGTATTCTGCCCTCTGTAACAATTTTCTATTGCTCTAATAAGCTTCAGTGTTGGAGCATAAACTCAGTAGTATCAGATTATTAAAAACCATGAGCTTACTCACGGAAACAGAAGTCCTGCCCACCCTGCATTTCTATCCCAACCTCCCCAATGCTGACACCTTATTAATACCTGTGAATAACACACTACAACTCATCAAAAGAAAATTTTCAAGTCCAGCAAAATCCAGATGCAGCTATGCCTGACCAGGGAAGTTGGAAGCCACGTGGCAAAGCAAGCGCAAAAGCAGAACAGTCCCTCTTCCTGCATTAATGATGAAGTAGAAAAGCTAAAATAAGACATTACAGTCACTTCAAAGTGCAGACCAGGGGAGCTAAAAGAAATCCCAATAAGTCAGTCACAGAATAAGTTATTGCATACCTTAATATACAAAGAACTAAGTGCAAACACAGGTAGAGAACCATCCCAACACTGTTTACTCTTGGACGGTAAAGTTCTTACATCTGACACAATGTTATAAATTGAGTAATTGACCCACAAGGAAGTAAAGAGCTCAAGAGAGTTAAAAATTACCCTATAAATACCGTAAAGATTAACAGGTTTGTAATACCCACCCAAGAAGCGCTTACTCTAAGTAGAATGATTATGAACACACAGCAAGAATATTTACTCCATGGCCCTGGGTTCAGTATATACAGACTCCACAAAAGGCAGCACTGCTTCTTAATACAGTGACAGCTGAGAGTCACTCCTTAGGCTTCCCAGTTGATTAAAGGGTGGCACACAGACACTCAGTAGTGACTTACTTGGTTCCTTAAAATACACTCATGTATTTTTAAAACCTTTTAATTGTTTCTTGGGGGCTTTTGTTACAATTTAATGTTTCTGACACTTTCATCTTTTTACAACTCTGATAGAAGAGCTAATGAAACACCAGTAGCTCAAAGAATGATTTAGAATCTCCATGAAAGAGGAAGGAATTTTTGTGTTCATGTTTGGATCTATGTACCCTGAAACCCTTCTCTTGGGGGAAAGAAACCTTAAAATACCTACAGCTTTTCTCCCTGTCTCCTCACTGCAATGACAGAGATTTGTCCCAGGAGCCAGAGCCCACCACAAACCCTCCAAGAGAGGCTTCGTGTTCAGTGTTCCTATGCAGGAAACAAAATGTTCCAACAAGGAGAAAACTCACACCTTTTCAGGATGGCAGCAACAAGTGTCCACAAGGTTAAGGACAGGACAAGACACTTCAACTGAAATTCCCAAAAGGATCGTATTGAATGTACTTTGAAGCTGTCATAAGCATTCCCCAATTATTGCACCATCTGCAGCGATTTTCCTCTCCAACTCCACAGTTTAAAAATCACCAAGAAAAAAGTACTCTCCCAAGTCAAAGGGGAGAGCTGGCTCTAAGGAAAGAGGAAAAATTGAAACTTTCATTATCCTGGACCACTTGAGGCAGGAGACAGTGGCGGTGTAGGAAGTGAGCACCACTGAGCAGGGGTGAAAGAGCTCGGGCTGTGCCACCCCAGGCACTCCAGCTCTCAGAGGCAGCAGTCCCAACCACCCAGCACTATTTTCCTGTCAGCAGGGACTTAAAACTCCACTCCATGCACACCATGAGTTTTTAACAGGTTGGTGGATTCTTCCCACCTCACAGCAAGCGGGCCTCCCAAAGACCCAATGACAAAAGTAACTGAAGAACAGGATCTGCCACTGAGCTCCACAAAATGAAAGACTTGCAAATCCTCCCCAGGGTGTGGAGCAACACCTGCTCTGTCAGCAGGCTGAGCTGGGACAGGGTCACAGCCCTTATCAGTGTGGTTTCTGGTCCCTGCAATACCACCCACGTGGTGAGGAGATCGTGATTCATTTGGAGACACTGTGTGGAGGAGCAGGATGGCAACAGCCTCCCCCAAAGGGACAGTCCCAGAGCGTCCCACCACATCAAACACCGAAGGGTGTTTGGGCTGAAAGGTGGGAGGATGCACAGAAACAAGACACTGAAACCTCCCCTGGAAGGTCCCTCAGGTCTGCTGGCAGTGCTGCCCTGGCTGGTGGGGACACTGACAGCCACTCATTTTGGAAGGCGCTGTGCAGTGCAAAATGTTATCACCCTGCTCAGAGGGGAATCTCTGCCCTTTTCTCCAGCTCTGCCACACTCAGGTTTTTCACCCTTGGCTCCTCCAGCTTGGCTGGTTTGGGAGAGGTTTGAGTTCACACATCCCCACGTGTCCTCCTACCACCAGCAGCACCGCATCAGGAGCGGTCCCTGCCCGCTAAGAGGGCTCACTTCCAAAAGGGGTTTCTGGAACAGCAGCAGCAACATCTCCACACTTGGGAAATCAACATTTCAACACCATTTCCAACTGATGTTATATGAACAATCCATTCATCCATCCATCCACTGAATTCAGAAAAAAGCCTGTTACACCTTGGATTGAGATGAACCCACCCAGAGGTGCAGCCACATCAAGCTTCGGGGAGCTGAGGTGAGCAGGGACCACTGCTCCTGACAGGAAAAGCTCAACAGCTTCACAGAGAGAGATGCTTCAGACTACAACCCAAACCAGTCAATACTTTGATAAAATAACAAAATAAATTGCCTTCCTAAATCAAATGCATTGATCTGTCCAGACTGGTGCCCAAGGTCTGTCCAAGGGCAGGGGATGGAATGGAGCACACTTTGATTCATCATGTGAAGCACAATTCAAAGGTTGGAGTCCAGAACTGGAGACCAAAGTCTCAAAACAAATAAGCACAAAAACTTTAAGAAGTGCCTAAGAACTGTAAAATGCCTATAAATAGTCCAGAGAGGTTAAAACAAGAAAGACAGCAAGGAAATCACCATAAAGGAGACAGCTGGACACCAACAGCAGCAACAACTTTGTCATTTAAAAAGAATGATCTTACCACCTTCTGTACTTCTGATCTGACATGTCAAAACTATTTTAATAAGTTTATAATAGCCACGGTGAACTAGCTCATAGAACAATGAACTAGCACATCCAATTTATAATCCCAAACTTCATGCAGTTCTGTGCAAAACCTCAATTTCTGCCATCTCAAGATCTCAGCAGAAAACACTCAATCTTAAACCTACATTTTTTCAGACTTACACCTGGACTTGACTAAAAATGTGGATTTGCTGATAGTTTCTAAACTACCTGATCTTGGGCAAAACACTGCAAGCACAGGACAGGCAATACCACCTGATCTTACCAAAACACAGCAGACTATAGAAGTCATGAACTACCTGCAAGGCCTTTTTTTTTTTTTTTTAAAGATGCAATAAATAATACATCTGACTGCTTAACAAGCATCTGTGAGGTTTCAAGAATGCTTTGGAGTACAAAATTCCCAGGGTTGCATTCATTTACACCACCTGGTTTCAAATAGATACGAGTCTGCTGACGGTTCACTTAAACGTGTAACAGGAAACTCGAATTTGACTAAAAGGCTGTATTACGTTACTACAGGGTTTATACGGAAACCTTTTTAGAAGGAAGAAGCTAAAGGTTTTTTTCCTCTCCCATCTGCGACAGACAGCTGTTCACAGCCTGGAATCTCTGATAGCAGACACTTAGAGTAGCACCAAGCTGAAGTAAATAATTTAGAAATTAAATTTAATTGTACTGACACTGTAAAATTATTTGCAATTTATTGTATCATGCCGTGTTACAAGCCATGTCACAAGACTTAACACTAGAAGCTACATATACTGTTTTAGCAGAATACAAAATACAGCTTTTTGCTGAAATATTTTTAAATGTTAAAAAACATCCAAGAGACTTCTCATGTGTGGACAGCAATGACACTTGCAGTGAGTCCAGATGTTTAAATACTTAGCACAGGTTAGAACTTGAAGTAATCTTGATTCAATTCAAGGCGCACATAAAAATATGTCGAGATAGAAAAATACTTATCTACCTGTAAAAAGATCTGACAGCTCCACAGGCCTCTGCATTTGAACCACTATTAAAAATAACTCCTTGTACTTTTTTGTTTATAAACAAAGCTTTACTTCCAGGCTCTAGAACTGCCACTTGGTCACACACTCAGAACCTCAGTTCTACCTGTCCTACATTTCAGCCAGCTCGAGACAGCAGCTCCCAGCCTAGCTTTAGAAACACACACCTCCTCACCACCCCCAAAACCTGTGAGAAAAGAACTTTGAAGTACTTTATGCAGTTTAATTTTCTATGTAGTTTAGACACACTGCAGCAATTCCAAAAAGCACTATGACTTTTAAGTCAGACCTAAATCTAGACTTGGCATGCAAATGTTTTGGCTTCTGTTTTTTTTTTCTTCAAAAAGAAAAATACTAACTGAGACAACATCACTTTTCGGTTTGAACGCTTTGAACTCTTCTTTTACCTCCTAGCTGCTCCATTTTCTTCCATTTAACTTTAGAGACACAGCTCTGCAGTGAAACATGGAATTCACAAGTGAAGAGACCTGGGGTCCAGCCTGTTTGCAGGGCACACATCCCAGTCCCTGAAAGCAGGCTTGGATCCCTCAGTGCACCAGTCCCACCACAGGAAAAGGCAAGGACACAGCTTGGGAAAGCACCATCTGCCCTTCCAGCAGCCACAACTCTCTTATTTAATCAAGCTCCTTTTGGCTCCTCGGTTTTACACCAGTCCACTGTGAGCTGAGCCTGCCCACAGGATGGGGAATGCCAGCCTGGGAACACCAGGGGAACCCTCCAGCCCGGTGGCAGCAGCTGCGTGCCCTGAGCCCAGCCACTTGGACTGCCTGGTGCTGACACACCGAATCTTCCCCAGTGCTCCCATCAGCTGCAGATAAACTGCTCTTATCTCCCGGAGTGCTCCCTGACCTGCCAGTGGAAAGCAGCAGGGCCCTTGCTGAGCACTGGCATGTGCTTGTACTGAAAGCTTTACAAAGGGTGAGTACAATAAACACAGCTTTAACAGCATTTGGTAACAGAAAAAACTATTTTCAAGGCCTCTGCCTTTAACAGGACAGTGTTCCCTTTGCCCATTTTAGCCAATCTTTAACTTCCATGTGATTTTGTACTGGGAAAGGCCGCTCTGTCCAGTCCACAGAGTGTGGCACAGGCACAGAGCCTCCTCTGCTACCGTGCCTGTCTCACAACCAGGAGCAGAGCAGGTCACCATTCTCTTGCTACATTTTCAGCATCTTCAGTGACAAGTGGTATCAAGGCCATCATAAACTATCTTTCAGCTGCACGACTATTTAGTTTTTGCCTTCAATATTACAAAATTTTTTCCTGCCTCTTGTATTTATACTGGCTACAACGCCACATATCACATAATTTCCTACAAACACCCCAGTAAAGCACCTGGGGAGGTGTACACTGGGTTAGTCACCATCTGCCCATAAAAGGTAAAACAGACTGGTTCAGTGAGTTTCCAAGACAAATGCAGGAGTGTGTCATGGGCAGAATGGCCATTCACGACTTCCCAAACCATAATTCTGTGCTCACACCAAACAAAGCATCACGACCACTCTCTGTCTATGCAAGTGCTGAGCTGCAGTAAAACTGTGGAAGTTGCAATTAGAAACAGGTTTGTTCAGTGGTGAAGGTGAGCCCAGCTTCTAAAATGAGGTTCCATGTACTTATTGCTCTCATTGCTGAAGATCACCATGAACAACCTCCTTTGCAACAAGAACCTCTAAGAAAAGCAAGTTAGAATGACAAAAACTAAAGCACGAGTTGGGCTATTAAATTCATTTCCCTCAGGGCCCATCTAAGCTTTCATTTAGGACAAAGCAAATGTCCTACAAGGCCCAGATTTCCACTTTCGTCATTTCATTTTCGAAATCTTCCTGCAAGTACTTCCTCTGCTCCTCCAGCCACAGTTCCTTTTTTTTCTTGCTTTAAATTCAGACTGAATACATTTGATTTCTCTCACCTGCCCCAGCTGTTGGCTGCTGCAGCCACAGGGGTTGGTCTGTTCTGCCAGGCTGGTTGTTGTTATACATTTTTCATAGCCTTAAGGTCAAATATATTTTGCACCACATAAAGGAAGAAAATATGCTAAAATATATCCACTAATTAATTCTTTACACATCTAGAAAGCTGCAGGTGTTCAGGAAGGGGACTTGTTGGCAACCACCCCCATTTTACAGCTAAGAGGCAGAGCAGGAGAAATGGGCATTTCTGGCTCCTACCCCCATTCAAACAAAAATACTCATTTTACTCCAAATAAACAACAGCTCCTTCAATACGCAAAAACCTCTTTCAAGCCATTGCAAGAGCCTTTCAGACCAACAGGTAGGTGTGAATAAAGCCCAAAAACACGCTGCATGAGAAGCCTCAGAATCTCTATTTTCTCCAGTACAGCCTCAATAATCACAAGAAATGAGTAAAAGCCACTGTAGGCTCAATATTTTCAATGTATGATTCAGTGTTATAGACTGACTACAAAACTTTTCAGGCAGGATCATAGAGGGCAAGTACTGCAAAAAAACCCTGTTTCCCAATATATATGGGCTTGGGGTTCAAGTTACTCATCTTCATCTGGTTTTCTCCCAACAAAATGAACAGTGAAGAATTTGAAAAGGTATATAAAATTGAAAAGGTACATAAAATTATGCATCCATCCTCTCTCACAAATTACCTATTTGTCCAGAGACAGAATTCCAGATGAAGGAGGGGAAAGTTAAACAAGCAGAAGCAGTTTATATGTCACAGGTGTTAAGAAAGCAAAAGTTTGGTTCTGCTCTGACAATTCCTTTGGGGTGACAGCAGTCACTCACACTCCATCCAGAATCTCACTTCCCACAGAAGACGCTCTTTTTCCATCATAATAAAAGTTTCTCACAGCTCCCATTTTTTTAGATCTCTAAGACTCAGAGCCAGAGGAAACAGGCAGCAACAGTCTTATCTAAAAGGAGTTCCTTCTTTTTTTCTGTTGTTGCTTAACAGAATATGACTGTCACAAAGAATGTCTACAGGAAAAAAAAAAAAAAACAGTGGAAAGAGTTTGACTCAATGTCAAGAGATGTCTCAAATGTAAAAGCTGTAGAAATGTTGCAGAAGTTAAACGGTTGCTTACAGTGATTCATAAAAAATGAACTTTTAAAGGAGACACAGAACTGACAGCAAGACAGTCACAATGTGTCAGGAACTTGCATCACTGGACTTCTAATTGCTACAATATTTCCTATCAAACTACTTCTCCTGCAATAATGCCATAGGCAATCACCACGGGCAGAGTTATTCCATGTGTGCGAACAGGCAGACAAACAGATGGGCTCAGAAAGTCACCCTTATCCTAACCAAGCATAAATCACTTTGGAGGGAAAAGATGGTATTTGATAGTTCAGCTTTACCGTGTGCTCTCTCCAAAGCCATGTGTAATCCTCCGGCACCGGGGTTACCGCGGGCTTCCCACCCTCGGCGAGAGCGCGGCAGAGCGCACCGGGAGAGGCAGCGGGGCCAGGGGCTCGCCAGAATCGGTCCCAGGAGAGCCCAGCGTGAAGCAGCCGGGCAGGGTCTCGGGGCCTCCCGCACACGCCGGGGCTCTCTGCGCCAACCCCGGGAGCCCCAGCGAGGAGACAAACGAGCACATCCCGGGCTCGGGGGGGCAGCGGCGCTCGGAGCGGCGCGGGGCCGGGAACGGCTCCTCCGGGGAGCGTGCGCTTGGAGCACAGCTGCTGAAATGGAAAACCCCCCCAAACCTCCCCAGACCCTCCGAGCGACAGCAGAGCGCGCAAACGCTCGCGTTTGTACCACGCTCTCAACTTCGCTCAAGTCGCAAGGCCGCCGCTCGGCCCGTCCGGCGGCAGCGGGGGCTGACCCGCCCGGCGCCGCTCCCGGCCGCTTCCCGCTCCCGCCCGGGCACGTGCGGGCCCCGCGGCTCGGACCTTCCCCCCCGCTCCCGCACGGCCCCCGCCGGCGCGGCCGCTCGGTCCCCCCGCCGCCCCTCGCTGGGTCCCGCGGCCCGGCCGGGGCCCGCGGCGGGCGGGCGCACCCCCGTCGCGGCCCGGCGTCGCGCAGGGCCCCGCGTGCTCACCTGCGGCGCGGCGGAGGCGCGGCGGTGCCGGCGCGGGGGGCGCGGGAGCCCCGCAGGACCGAGCGAGCGGCGCCGCGTCCCGCACGGAACTTCGCCGCGCGCGCGCGCCCGCCCCGCGCTCCCGCCCCGCGCTCCCGCGCACGCGCCGCCGCTCGGGGCGCGCGCGCGCCGCCGCCTGCCACGCAGGCCGGGCGGGGGCCGCGCGCGGGGGGCGGCGCGTGCGCGCTCGGCGCCACCTGCGGCCCCGCACCTGGAGCGGCCCCGGGGGCTCCGGCCCCGGCACCGGCACCGGCACCGCAACCGCAACCGCAACGCCGCGCTGCCCCGCGGGACGGAAGGGGCGCCCGCGACTCTCCCCGCCCCGGCTCCCCGGGCCCGGGATCCCCTCCCGCCGGGGCTGCGGGAGGGCGGCCGGGACCGCTCGGCTGGGAGCGGGACCCCATCGCGGGTCCGGGCCAGGCGTTTCGCAGCCTCGGGCCTCAAGAGCGGCGCAGCCGAGTTCCTGAACTAACCGGCCTGAACGGGTTTGGCTCCAAAATCTATCCGGCTTTTGGGACAGAAAATCCTCAATCTGCAATTCCAGACATGTATGAGTACTCGACATAAATTGAATTTGAACTTGAAATTCAACAGGTTTTTTTCACAAGTGAACACGAACTTGGCAATAAACACAAACCAAACGAGCGAGGCTCAGCAATGGCCCCTGTGCGGCGCCAGGGCCCGGGACCAAGCAATTGGTCCTATTTTGTCAACTGTTGCCAGTTTTGTCAAACTTTCGTGGAGATGTTTGCTGGTACAACTGGAAACTCCCAGTGCTGGCACAGCACAGTGCCAACACCAGCGAGCCCTAGAGCAGCTCACAAATGAAACACGCTGTGCCAGCAAAAGCACCTCTGCCACTGAAACCATTTCCATGCAGTCCTTTGCTAGTAAAAATACTACTTTAAAGTGCTTTTTCTTCTTTTTGATCACTCCCGTAGGACACAGGAGTTGAAGTGCCCTAGCAGTGAGCAGGGAGCCAGTCCCAGCAGGAAGGGGAAGGGCAGCCCAGTCCACCCGGGCTAAGGCCGGGCACCTACGACAGAGGGGCCCTGTCCTTCGGGACAGGACTGTGGTTTCACCCCGGTGTCCCGTGCCCTGGCCTCGCTGTTTCCCAGTCCCCTCGGGTGTGCTGCAGCTGTCTGGAGCAGGCGATGGCACACAGGGCCGCCCTGCCCCGCAGCACCGGGGATTGGGAGCAGCGGGAAAGGCCCCGCTCTGCATTCTCTGCCCCGTGCTCCCCAACACGCAGCTTCCAAGGAAATGCCTGCAGCCCTCGTGGCGTGCTGCTGCTCTGTCCCCTCTCTCCCGACTGATTGCATCACCTACACCTACTCCAGAGCTGTGGGGAACCTGCTGCCCAAGACATTTTGGTTCGAAAAAGTCACTTTTTCCAGCAGACTCCACTTACATACTTAAAAATAATTCTGTGTTTTACAGAAGCTGAAACATGATGGCAGGTCTTTGCTCAAATGGCTTTTATCCACAGAAACTCAAACTTTTAGGAAAACCTTCTTGCTAAAGCAGTGCCACCTCCAGCATCCAGAGAGGCCAGAAAATGCCGTGGTTGTTTGGGAAGACTTTAACTGTTTCTTCTGGAAATGTCACTCAGTTTTGGTTTTGTTATAAAGCTGTTTACACCTAGCTAATAGAAATTCACTGTGTTCAGTTTGGGTGAATATAAACAAGATCCAGGGGCTTGAGTTTCTGATACATTTTAGAGACAGTGAAAGTCTATTCTCTCTCCTGGAGCACTTCTGATGGCACAGAGTTTCTCTCCGGGGTGCAGATGCCTGCACAGCTCTGCAATGCTTCTCACTAGAGACAGAGCAATAGACACAACAGATGGAAACTAAGAGGCCACCTGGTTTTAAAGCAAATCATATCATCAATCTATCAGTACAAAATCTGAAACATGGGAAAGTGCTTAGAGAAACAAAATTAATTCAATTTTTTTCTCCAAACTCAATTTTCCCAAAGTCTGTTGATGCACCATTTGCAAAAATGCATTTCTTTCTCTTAAAATGAGAATGTCAATGGATTGAGGTGGAAGAACTTAAGTGCTTTACATCAAAACAACAACCAAAAAGTATCTATTGTTAGGCTGCCATAAATTACTGTCTTTCTATTCAGTAAAGCTGTTTTTTAAAATCTGCTACATTCTTGTGCACAGCTCCAAGATCCAGGTTTTTCATGGTTAAATTAGACAGACCAGACAGAATTAATTTAAATTATCAACAGCAATTCAGTTAAGAAAGAAAATTAAATTTCCTCAATTAAGTCTTGACAGAAATAGACTTTTGTTCATATCTCTGCTACAGTTCTGTGTGAAATTCTCTTTCAAACAACCCCTGAAGTGAGAACTTTCAGATGTTTACTTTACTTCTTACGTGGGTCTGTAAGAACAGCCACAGACCAAGTCTCCTGGAGTGTAAAAAATGTATTTTATACACACACATGTAAATGAGGGTTGCATCATTCACAGATCCCAGCTAATCATTTAATTTAATCAGTTAATTATTTTATACAGTTCAAGGATGGGTTGATGTACATCGTAATCCGCACTTCTTAAAATTGCACTGATTCAATTGTCCAAAGGAATTCTTAGTTGTTACTGTAAGTCTGTAAGGAATGGAGAATTACCTAAATAAAAGTATTTTAAACAACTGGATTTAAATAACTTATTTTTTAACCTAAAATACAAAGAAATTGTTTTTTATGCCGCTAATGCATTTATAGCCAATACTCACAAGGCTGTAGAGCACCCACGGCCTCCTCACTATTTACAGCCCAATGTTGTAGCACTGACCCACTGGGAGTGAGGCCACTTCATGATAATTGATCCAACAGAGCCAAGCACAGCAAGGGAGCACTGTAATATCAGGGGCTGAGAACATTAAACCAGGAACATTCCTGTGTTACTTGTGGGTATGGAGATTCGCAAGTCCGTTTTGAGAAAACTAGAAGGATCTTGACCCAAACCTTTAAGGATTTTAAATCAACATACAGTCAATACGATTGATTTACTTTATTCTGAGAGCTAAATGCAACTGTCACTGTATCCTTCATCCTCAGTCTGTTATCGATAAATTCCTGGCCTTACTGACTTAATATATGCCTATTGACTTATTTATTTTCCATTCCTAATAGCTCACAGTGCGCAGACTGCTAGAAGTTATTTTTAAGGGGAGGAAAAACAACACAAAAACAAACAAACAAACAAACAAAAATAAAAACAACCCCAAAATAACCTTCTTCTTCAAATGCAAACTGTAGAGTTTAAGGAGAGCCAGTCTTCCAGCAGTAGCTGGAGAAGCCAGGCTGTGGATTCCTCTTTCCACAGGCAGGGCTGCAGCTCCCTCCACGCAGGCTGAGTTCCACAGAGCGGCTGCAGCCTGCACGCTCCGGCTCAGATTTCCATAAGGTTGGGTCCCAGAGGAAGCATTAATGCTGAAGGAATGCATACCAGCGTGGAACGAGGCGAAAAGGCAGCACAAAATCTCTCCAACAGATTGCTCACAGAAACACCTCTTTTGTACCATATTTAAGATCTGTAGATTGATCTCATGAGCATTTGTGCAGCAGTTTAGTCTCAAACTGATAAGCGTGCTCCGAAAGGAGAGAAACAGAATCAAGGGAGATTAAAAAGCGTAGGGCTTGGGGAAGATAAGGAGCCGAGAGCCACCACGTGACTCAGCAAGAGCTCCAGCCCGGCCGCCTGCGGATCTCATCAGGGAACCAGATGTGACCGGTGGCAGAATATCCTTCTCAGCATGAGATCTGGAGGATGTGACTGCCATCCAGGAAAGGGGAGATGGGAAAGTATGATGGGGAAAATGGCCTTTTTTATAGAGTTTAATTGCTTAGAAGAAAGACACGTTTTCCTTTAAAGAAGAAGGGATGCTCAAAAACAGGCTCAGGAAGGTGTCTGGAGGAAGGAGCAGAAGGATTTTTCACATGGACAGAAAACTGAAAATCGCTTCCTCTTTTCTGGTGGTTGTGTGTTTGAAATGATGAAGCTGCAGCAAACAGTTCTCATTCATTTCTTTGGTCAGTTGAAACCAGGGCAGGGCAGTGCGGAAAAAGTGGAAGAGGCCTGTTGCCCTCTTCTCATAGAGCAGGAAATTGTGCATTTTCATTCATGAATTTGCTTCTTGTCCTGCATGGAGAGGACAGCTGGGAGAGGTGTTCCATGCCAGTGGAGGGAACACCTCGGCCTTAGCACACTCTCCTTGTCACGCCCAGGCTGGCTGCAGGGTGATACCTACACCACCCCAACTGCAGAGAGTGTAAAGCATGAGCTCCACTGAGCCTCACAGGGGCTGTGGGGCGGCTGTTACTGTTGCTTTTGTGGAAGGACAAGTGGAAGATGGAGTTTTTCAAGCACCCAGTCTTGTGGTTGCTGCTCATTTTGGGGCAAGGAGGAGAAGGAAGTTTGCTGTACAGAGTTGGAGCTGGGACACAGAGTAAGCTATGTGTCCTGCACACACAGGTAGCACTCACTGTGCTCTTGAGAGAGAAGGAGCTGTGGATGCCTTGCCTCAGCCCCAGCAAAGGGTTTGGAGATGAAGCCCGTGCCCTCGAATCCGTATTGCAGCAGAGCAGAGAAGTAGTGCAGGGAGCAGCGTGCTGGGGTGAGGCCCCCAGCAGCCTGTGCTGCCAAGCAGATGGGCTGCCGTGTTCTCAATCAAGTGCAGTTTTTAAGGTCATGCCTAGATAATGAGCATCACAGCACCCAAGCCTACAGATCATGAATATATGGATGAATATTGACGCACGCGTTTTCCTTTCTGCAGCTCCGTCCCTCTGCTCCAGCTGTGCCAGTCTGGAGCTGCCACTAACCACGGGTGTTAGAGCTCACCCTGCCCTTGCTGGGCTTTGGAGCACCTTCACTCAGGTGCCTGCCTCACTTCTCCGGGCAGGGTGTGAATGTGGCTCACTGGGCTGGGGCCACAGAACAGCATAACTGCAGAGCCTGGTCTCAGGTGTGAACTCAAACCATATGTTAAGCTGATGGTGAAGATAAACCCTTCTAACTACTTCATTATTGTGTAAGCAAGACACAAGCTTTATTGCTCTGTCTCCCTGTTTTCTTAATGAACTGCCTTAAGTTGGTCCCTGTTTATACAGTTTATTTGGTTTATATAGTGTCCCTGGTCATTAGTGAGGCTCAAATGCCTCCCCTTGAGCAGCCAGAGAAGAGGAGAGAAGAAAGAAATAGAGAAAAGAGAAGGAGAAAAGCAATTGAAGCCAGATTGAGCAGCTCTGGCTTTAACAGTCCTAGGCCCTTCCCCTGTTTTCGCTGACATTCCTCCTGGTGACCCTTTCCAAGTGTTCCGGGCGAGTTTCACAGGAATGCACAGCTCTGTCTCCGTGAGCTCGCCTTGTTATTCCAAAGGAGCTGGCACAGCTCCCCAGCTTTCACAGCCAGATGTTACGAGGGTGACCCTGCCAGACACTGCAGGCATTCCCAGCCCCTTGCATGGGGAATAGTTTCTGAGGAATCTATTCTGGGTAATACTTTTCTTTTGTGATTTGTTCTCTTCCTTCACTCTGAAGATTGGCTCATAGCACCAATGCTGTATCATTTCACAGCTAGGGAAAGTGAGATGAATTTTGCTATAAACTTTATTGGCAGCAGGACAGATTGGTACCTGAAGGATTTTTAGGTCCTACTCGTGAGTCAGGACCCAAGCTGTGCTTGTTGTTGTGAAAAAAAACCACAGGACAAAAGGAGACTGCTGCCCAGAGAAAGCTGTGGGTGGTTTTACATTTCAGACTAATCATATGGATCCACAGAGACAAAAGAATGCAAATGAAAAATGAGGCATTACTGGTAGCAGAACACACAGGGATCATACAACCATCTTTTCTTTGCCTGTCCCAGGTATTGCTGTAGCTTGTGGACAGTTCTGGGGATGCTCACACCGAGGTGCAGAGCCAGGGCCTGTCCTTTGGCAGAACAGCAATACACACTGACTGACAGCACAACAACTTTATGATCATAACCTCGTGTCCTGTGTGCTGTGGGACAGCCCACAACTATTTCAGCCTCCAGCCTTCCTTCTCTTCTACTGCTGTTCATAGTTTTGAACTAAACTATAAATTCTGTGGGACAAAAACTTTGTCCATTGTAGGAGCACGCTGGATTCCTGACCACTGTTATGCTTTCCAAGAGCTACTGCACTGCAAATACTTAAAGTATGTCTCAGAACTAATGACTTGTAACTTCACTTAATTCATCAAGATGTCAAATGGAGATTGCACTTTAGCTCAAAATGAGCTGGGGTGGAGATGGAAATAATGTCATTTAAATTTAATACCATTTTATGATGGTAACATTCAAACAAATTACAAATTTAACCTTTAAAATAGTATTTTGAAAGGAAGCTACAATAATTGCGGAGCGTAGCTCTTAAAGTTGAAGTGCTTTCTGTTTCTGCACTGAAAGGTGCTGCAGAAATGCAGAGCATTATGTTTATTTATTAATAATCCCACAAAGAAATTTTCATGATCGCCAGTGGGGACTGTCTGACAGGTGACACAGGCGACCTTCTGCCAGGAGTGACATCTCTCCCCTACAATTTACATTCTCTAAATGATTTGCGATCAAATTACTTACAGCACAAATTAGTTTCTCCCCCCACTGTTCACTCCCACAGCACCATATTCAACTGTTTGTTCCACAGGGCCATAAAAATAATAATATGGAAAGTCAGTGCCTCTGCTTCCAATATGGAAACAGTGCATTGGCCAAGAGATCGATTCCTGCACTCATTTTCTCAGGCACTGGGATTTGCATCTGGGGGAGATGCAGGTCATTGGCTGGAAAAGAGCATCCTGGGTTCACATTTTGATTGCACAACCAGATAAACAAACCAAGTGTCCCAATTAGAGGGAAGAAAATAATCAGCATTCAGTGGTACAGGAATGGAGCAGACTAAGGAACAGCTTTGGAACAGCCAAAGAACAAACCCCAGACATTTACTGGGTGTTAGGAAGACTGTAACAATCGGTGGCAGGGAAATGGTTAAATAATGGTTAATATATTAAAGGTGCAAAGGGTCTCCTGACCTCTGCCACTGTCAGTTCTGTCAATGGGCCAACAGACGCCAGAGGAATAATTATGGCCTATATTTAGATTATGGATGCATCGGACAGGGTGAAGGTTGAACATGGGGAACATGGTTGTTTGCAGTTCATTAGTGATAGGAGCAGCCAAGGGTGGGAGGAGGGCACTGAACTGGATTCATCCCACCTGGAGTACTTGTGCTGAGCTGCATAATGTCAGGGAAAGAGATCTGATTAGATGGGGAAACGAAAGCAATAAACAACTGTGTTCAGCCTGTCACACCCAGCAAGCCCAAGGAAGGAAGGAAGGAAGGAAGGAGGGAAGGAAAGAGCAGAGAAAGCAAGAGCAGGCTCTGGCTCTCAGCCATGCTGTTCCTGCAGCAAGGAATGCAGCTGAGACACGGGGTGGAAACGCAGAGCTGGGAGCTCTGTGCATGTGATTGTGGGGTGTGTTTGCACACGCGTGTGTCACACAGAAGAACATAAGGAGTGTTCTGCAGCTGTACCCCGTGCCTGTGCATCCTGCAGCTCGTCCCAGCCCGTGTCCCTGGGAGTGGGGAGGGTGCTGTGGGCTGGCGTGGGCTGCTCTCCACGGTGCACAGGCAGATGCACAGCAGTGAGGTGTGGAAGGACAGTGATGACCCTGCTGACAAAGGCCTTGGGGTGCTGCTGCACAGCTCTCCATCTACTGATCGGTCAACACAACTATTAGTAAATGGCAAGTCAGGAAAGAAGAGGCTGCAGGGAATGTAAAATGGAAACCAGATGCCACAGCATCACATTAATTCTTCAATGCATACTATAAATGACTGACAGTTTCCTATCATACTGACTACACAGGGCCCCAGTCAAATGGCTGGCAAAGTTTCTTTGGAGACACTGGGGATAATGAATTCAGAAGTTTCTGAACAGCTGCCTTTCATGGATCATTTGGAATTTGCGATGCAAATATGAAAAATCCATGTTAAATGCCCTCAACTAATTGAGTGGAGAACAGTGAATACAAAAGAATAGATCGCTGACCTTGGTAAAAACAGCACAAAAGCCTTAATCTGCCCAGAGAGACCAAGAAGGGAACTGAGGAGTAGGAGAAAGCAGAAGCCTGTATACTCTCCTTCAGGTTCCTAATTCTGCTTGCCAAGAGATAAATACAGACTTTCCTTTTGGGACTATACAACAGCACCTACCTCCCTTCCCTACAACCCACAGCAGCAGAGAAGGAGCGGGTGGGAACTGGGGTTCTGACAAACTGCCAGTGTCAAACTTGGCAATTCTAGGCAGAATCTGACACTGGGGGGGAAGAGACAACTGTTAAAGGGTAGCTGTTAGCAAAGGTGGGGAGGTGGGTTTTAAGAGTAGAGATGGCACAAGATAAAAGGAGAAGAAAAGCAGGGCTGGGTGGGAGTGGGGCGGGTGAGAAGCATGACAGTTCAGACCCCTGGGGTTACGACACTGCTGCTCACAGGCAGGGATGACATGGAAAATGCAACACTGGCAAAACATAAAACAAGGGACAACTGTGGCTTTCTAGGAGGACGTGGTAGAGCTGCTCACCTTGGAAAAACAAATTCATGTTGCCTGCGTCTATATTGCAAATCCCTAACACTTTTCAGTAGCTAGGTGTATGTTCTGAAGGTATTAATTGTTGACCATCATCTGCCTGGATGAGGGGCTGTTTCTGCTGAGCAGGCTGGACAGATAAGACATTGCTCTCCCGAGGCTCCCTGTATGGAAAAGAGCAGCAAGGTCCAGTGAGCGAGCAAGTCTCCCCAGTCGTAGTTTTCCAAAATTGGAGCGTCATGTCCGCTGGGCTGCACATACCAGCTCTGGTCCTGTCAGCTGTTTCTCACTTTATCATCGTGCTTCTTCGAGGGAGACCAGATAACTGCTCTTGTGTTGCTGCAGGCACCACCACACCTTTCCCAGGTTGTGTCTGTGAGGAGCAGCAGAACAGAAACACTGGAGACAGAAGAGGCCAATCTATTATTTATACTCAGCTACTCCCCTTGGGCCTGAACAAGCAAAAAGCTCTCTTTAAAGGCTTATAGTTCTTGGTCAGGTTCCAAGAGAGACAAAGGGATGTTGTAAAAAGAGTTTCATATGAGCTTGGTAAAACACTCTCCTAGGGAAGAGGCAGCAGGTTTCCTTTGTGTGGGAAGGCAGGAGGTAGACGATTTTGTTTAAATTTACATTCACAATGAAAGATTTTCCTGTGTGTTTCAATGGCTCTCATTCAAATTTACATTTCTTTGAGCAGTTTTCTGCATTTGTAGGGTTTCTGTGCCATTTCTAAAGCAGCAGCCCTGCTTTATGCCCTCTTAAGTCTGTACCACTCAGGAAGTTGAAAGTGCTGACTCAGCTCTCTGGAGAGCCTCTGAAGCATCGCTGTCCTCACTGTTTGCAGTTCTCAGATGTGAATAACCACAGAACAAAAATGTTTTGGTACCCCTGGCTCAAATGCTGGGCAGATATGGGGCTTTCTTTTAAATCAGAAGGAAACAGGGAGGTACCACGGGAGTGCCACTGCTGCTGAAAGAAGAGCAAAGACAGCAATCGAGTACTGGGAAGAAAGCAGCGTTGCAGTCAGGTGTTGTGCTAGAGGCCTGGGAAAACACTTGGAACGTGCTTTTGCTCCACTAGCTTCAGCCAAGATTTAAATGCCCAGAAAGGATTTGGAAGTTTGCCAAGACAACAGCGTTTTTGAAAACCGCAGTGTTCAGGTTTGGGTGGGGATGAGGAACATGTTCAAGTCATTCTGCACTATCTGGAGTCACAAGCCAGCAAGAGAGCACATGCGGTCAGTAATGCCCAGCAGGAACCGACGCAGCTGGCACAAAGTTCTATTATTCCTTTCACTCTGCACAAACCACATGTTTTTCATTAGGTCCAAATTGTAAAAGAAAATATATACATATTAAACCAAATACCAGAGTTGTGTGAACGTGTGTTTGGCAGTTTGCGTTCAGGTTACAAATGCTCACAGTGTATTTTACAAAAATGCTGTTTTACAAGGTTGCGATCCGCAGTCAGTAATGCAAGACGTGCCATAGTCTCAACCATCATTTTGGCCCACACTTTCTCAAAAAGCAAATAAACAAAGTAAACTAAATCATCCTGCACTTCCAACAGCTTGCTTGGTTGGGTAGATTAGTGCCTCAGAACAAAAGGGTTCATGGATCAGAGACCTCTTCGGTTTCCTGAATGTTTTAAGCCTGGCTTCCTAAGGACGCAAGACTCCTGCATTCACACCATCCATCTGTCATCTCCCCCCAGCTCCTCCACCCCCATCTTTTTAGCTCACTGGCCAATTTTAAATAATTTTATGTAATTTGGCAGGCAGTTGAAAGAGGCTCCAACACCGAATTCAGTTTGCCAAAGTTTGTAAAAGATCAGTGGACTAGAAAGCGATGAGATGAGTGTCCGTGCTGAGCCCTGCGGGCCAGCCGCGCGCACGGCCGGGAGGGCACGGTGCGGACCCCGGGCCCAGGGAACAGGGGACCCGTTGTGCCCAGCAGGGCGGTGTCACACGCACACATCAGGGCACTTGTCACCGGAACGGCGGCTCACGCCGCTGGCTTTGGATGTGAGATGCTGCCGGCCCTTCCTCCGAGCATGCTGTTCCCTGGCATTGTGCACGGCCTGGATTTCACTGTTGAGAAATCGCTGAGAACAAGCAGTAACTGTTGAGCAGCAATATAAGCGAAGGTGGTGTTTATGCCATAAAAGTATGCTGTGCTGGTGAGACATGTATAGAAGGAAGCAGGATCTGGGAAGTGATTGTTTTATGAGGGACTGACTTTAAAATGACTCATTTAGCACAGAGCAGCAATTGTGACTTTATTAAAAATCACCATGTTCTGGAGTGAGCTCCTTGGCTTGGTTACATGAGCTGCCAACTTCAGCTTCATCAGAAAATAGGTCTTGTTGAATTCCCATGGAAAAGTCCTGCAGTGGGTCCCAACTTTGTCTCCCTCTGCAGGGATGGTGCTGGCACCCCTACTGCAGGGCAGCGGGGCCGGAGCCTGATCCTGCCCTGGTGCAATCACATCTCCTGCTGCTTTCGTAACAGCTTCCTGTTGTTATTTTTGTTCCTCCACATTCTTTAGGTACATTTTGTGCCGTGCTCAGACACTTCAAAGTGCTGGTATTAAATAAAGCAAAAAACGCTCACTTGAGATAAAAATCTTACTTCTCACAGTTTCAGGATTTCAAACTGCAGCCCCTTCCCCGCCACTGCCAGCGGCTGCGGCACACACCGGGCAGGATGCTCAGAGAACACAAAACCCAGGGAAAGCAAGTGTGGGAGAAAGAGGACTTCTTGTAGTTAAGTTTCCACTGCCTTTAAGAGGATCCAACAAATTCCAATATAAAACAGACTACTTCACAGTTTAAGTGTATGGACTTTACATGGCCAATTTAGAAGTCTGCATCAAACTGCTTTCTTCTCTCCCTTCCCCCCAAAACAGATTTTGGGGATGGAAATACTGATCTAAACTAAATCCCAGGAGCCTGACAATCCTTCTGCAGAACTTCCCTGAGACCCTGGGATGCTGCCAGCTTCAAGCGATGGAAAGGAAGATTGCCAGGTCACAGGGCATGCCACAGATGGGATTTGACTTCTGAGCAGTCATTTAATTTAGGCCTGGAACAACATTTACGAGATTCTATCTGCAATCACAGAGAAAGAAAAAGATAGAGAGCTGGGGGGACAAGGCAGGGAGATGTGAATTCAGATGAGACAAACTGAAGTGTGTAGAATATTCCTGTGAGGCTCTAGTTTCCATCTCTGTTTTACAGATTGTGAAACTAGTGCTTCAAGTAAAAAATCCATGCTAGCAGAGAGAATATTAGCAGAGGGAAGATTAAGGACATGCAAGTCCTGCTGCCCAGCTTTATGGTCTGAGCCTCCTCCTCCTCCACACAGTCCCCGTGCAGGGAGGATGGGGCAAAAAGGAAGAAATTTTGTGTTATTTTCTGCTTGTACCAAACAAGGCCTCCACAACTGGAGATGCACCATGGGTTGGCCTTGCACACACATTAGGCAGGAGAGGTCCAACCAGCAGCCACAGAGAAGCTTCCCGAGAACAATCCCTCTGTGCAAATGAGGCCTCAGCTCAGTGAGAGGGACGAGTATCAGTCCTGTTCCCTGGAACAGTTTCACCACCTACCTCTGAGGCACTGCTGCTCCTGTTGGGCAGCACCTCACCCAGAACAAGCTGGTCTTCCCAAGTGCTTGTCATTTTCTCTCTCTGGTCTCCTCCCCCTCGAACCAAACCAAACCAAACCAAGAAACAAAACTGTTTCCCCATAGGCTGCAGACATAAGTGGAGGCTGCAGGCTGCACAAAGCTCATGAGTTCAAATCCCAGCTCCCCACACTCCCAGCTCTGTCTAGGAGATGCCCAGCCCTTTGAAGAGTGAAAATGAAAAGAGAAGGAGCACAAATGAGTGCACCTGTAGGAGCTGGTGGCTGTTCCCGTTCCAGTGGTGTTGGTGGCAGAACCCTGCTCCAGGATGCCACACTCACTTCACAGTAATGTCTTTCCCTGAAGCACTTAAAAGCACAAGTCAAACATCAGCCTTTGTAGCACTGCAGTGCAGACGGTCATTGCTGTCACCATATTACAGCTGTTCAAACCAGGGTGTGGGTACAACTGGGAAGCTGTCAGTGCAGATCATGAGGTTTGTCAGGACAAAGACACTGGGGAGCTGTGCCCACCCTGCTGTGCTGCTCCCTTCCCTGCCAGCTGTGGCCCCTGAGGTCCCAAAGCTCAGCCAAGGAACTCAGTTCCCTCCTTCTGCTAGTGGCAGTGACTGGTCACCATGGCAAATTTAATGTAGAGGGAGGAAATTATAATGTCTTCTTTCCATTTTGGAATAGCAGGAGCCATGTGAGACTCAAATTAGGCCAGGGGTAGCAACGTGCCACCACCTGCCCTGTGAACAGCACAGCTCACGGGTGCTTTCCACACCAGGACCCACAAAGCTCCCCACAGGAGAGATGCCTGAGCCAGGACCAGCTGTGGATGGAGCCAGGGACCAACACCTCATCTCCTATCTCACTTCAGATCCCTGTGAAGTCCTGTACCTCACCCTGTCCCACAGGGAAACCACCTAAGAGCAGCTTTACAGAGGAGTCCTGGCAGTGATGTGTCTTAATCACTGCAAAGCTCTGAAAGTCAGTGGGAGGAGAAACATGTTCCTACAGCTTTAGATGGTGCTTTCCAGAAGCATCTCTCAGTTTGCTGCTGGCAGCTTAGATTCCTATTATTCTGCCTGTTTGGCACATCTGGAGATGGGGGGAAGCTGCCTCCTTCCCCTGCCCTTGACTGGCCGTGCTGCTGCCAAGCCCTGCACACCACTGCAGTGGGACGAGGGGCTCACACTGCCCTTGCAGAGACCCAGCTCCACGTCCGAGCTGTTCAGTTGCCTCTCCCTGCCCTCCCAAGGGCCACCTTTCCCCACTCCTCAGCCACAGCTCCGACACATGTCATACTGCAACTTGGCAAACTTTACAGAACGCTGCAGCACCTCTCCCACACCCCAGGCTGACAGGGACATTTTTCCGCTCCACAACATTCCCAGTCATGTCCCACAGAACTCTGCTGTTGTGATGCTTCCTATTCAGAGACTGTAAATATGCAAACCCCAGAACAGAGACACAACACCCACTCCTACATGCCAGTGCCTGGATTAAGACAGAATCCACTAGATCCTGCAGCCAAGAGTGGATGGGCGCTGAAATTCCCCGGAGTACTACACATGAACCACTTAACAGGAACAGAGCAGCCCTCAGTGCCCTTGAGACACAGGGTTGGGAGATCCAGTTACCCATTGGATAGATTCCCCTTGGCTGGTCTGCCCAGAGGGCAAGACACTGCTCCTTGCTTCTTGCTGGGAGCAGCTGGTACTGGTGGGAGTTAACCCTTTCCTCCATATGCCACCAGTGTCGCCTCTGCAGCTGGTGGAGCACCGCAGGCCGGGGCTGTCCGGGTGCTCTGGGGCTCTCCGGGTGCCACAGGCTGGGACTCTCCGTAGCTGCGGGCTGGGGAAGCCCCTGCGCCGTGCCAGCCAAGCAGCGCCTCCCCGCAGCGTTCCTGCCCGGGCAGCGTTCCCCAGCTTGGCTGCTCTGCATTTACTCATCAGGAAATGTTTGAGCTTCACGGAGTTGCAAAGTTCCTTCTGCCTCTGGTCGTTAACCAGGGCAGGGCTGCGGGGGCCGGGGGGGCAGAAGACGAGCTGGGAGCAGGGGGAGTTCACCAGACCCTGTGCACATTCAGCCCCAGCGTTACAGCTGACAAGGGGCTAAAAAATTCTCGATGCAAACAAGTGGGACTCACAGCCCAGCCCCAAAAGCCAGCACAAAACCTGGCAGGAGCTGGACCCCATGGGGTGGCAGGATGCAGAGCCCAGAGGTCAGAGCAGCTGCCTGTTTCCTCAGGGAGCTGAGCCGGAGCTCTGGCCAATGTGACTGATTTCCCTCTCATTTATTTTAGATTTTCAGCAAGACATTTCCACAGCTACTCCCGATTTACACCAGTGGGAATAAGCGATGGTCCAGGCCCCTCCTCCCAGAAGCCTGGCCAGGGATCCTCAGATTTCCTCCTTACAGAAAGCATTGAGGGTCCATTTTTTCCCTGTTAAATCATCCAATTTTTTTGGCTTCCCTTTCAAGAGGAATTCTTTCTTTCTTTTGAATTAATTTTGCTCAGTTCCAGCACTGACCCATGTTTATGAAAGGGGCTTATGAGCTGTAATGTTAACTAGCCTCAGTTTGCTGATTCAGCAACAGAGTAAATAGGTAATTACACTCTGCCATATGTGTCTCTAATTCCAAATAGGTGGTGTCCAAAAGGCACTGTGCATTACCAGTGGATGACTGGAGTTGGGACTGTAAAAATGAGTAAATTGGTCCCCAAGGCCAGAAAAAGCTCTGTCAAATCCCACTGTTTATATCATACTGAGTGGCTGACTTGTGGTTATTTTGTAATTTAATACTGCTAAATGTCAACGGGAAATCCTTTCAACTGCAGTTTGATACCTAGTGACAGAAAATCATTCAAGACTTAGACAAAGCAGCAAGCTCAGAGAGGAGCATTTTTTTCCTTTTAATCTTTGCATAAAGAGTGATCCTGTAGCAGCTGCCCTGCCCCGGGGGGGACAGGGCAAACACACTGCTGGCCCCAAAGATGTCCCTGTCCTCTGCTGTGTCTGTGGCAGTGACTGCCAGGCGCTGGGCAGGACTGCCTGTGCCTCCACCTGGAGAAGCAGTCAGCTGGGCTCAGTTACCTCAGTGCCTCCCCAGTCAAGCCCAGCTAGACAAGTTTCTTTAGTCCTTGTCTTGCAAAGCTCAGTGCGTGAGCCCAACACTTCTGGCTGCATGTTAGTTTTTAAAAAAACAGAAAACCCAGAATTGCCACATCGTCCAAATACTTTCTGTAAACAAATCCAAACATTCAAGCAAGGGCTGCTCAAGCTCTCCTGGTGAAGAAGCTGCAGAGGAGATTGCAAATGACTTGCAGTGTGTCTCCTTCAAATGCTGAGCTGAGTCTCATAGGCTGTGTTATATAAAAGTCCAAACTCTCCCAAAGCAGCCTACTGCACTTATTCACGGTGCTCTCTGAAGTGAGATGGCAAACTGGAGTCACCTACTCTGGTGCTGCTGCTGGTCACCTCCTCAGTCAGGGACAGTCATCTCCTTTTCCCTGGGATCAGAGCATCACAGTGGCACATTGGCAAGGAGGAAGGGACTGGGCTCAGCCTGCCCGGGCACAGCCCAGGGGCACCTGCCATCAGCTCTGCGCTTTGGCAGGACTTCGTGCCGTGGGGGAGCACCAGCTTGTGGCACACACGGCCTGGGGGATTCTGGTACAGCCCAGACATGCAGGTAAAGAGTTTTCTTCTTCCCAACGTGCAAGCATGGAGCTCTGCTCAGCCCAGGCTCAGGCAGTGCCCCCGCCGCTCTTCGTGCTGGGCAGCAGCACTGTGTTTCCCAGGGCTGCTGTCCAAGCAGGGTCTGTCGCACCTGATCTGCTCTGCTCAGTCTGCCTGCTGCAGATCCCTCATCTCTGGGGGCTGAGCAGAGTAATTAGAGGGCTGAGAACTGGACAAAGCCTGTCTGGTGGATGGCTAATTTACAAATGCTCAGACTGTCCACAGTCCTAAGCCAAAGAGGAAGCTTAATTAGAGGCACAGGAGAAATTCATCTGGGAGAAAATTAAGGCAGAGAGAAGCCCCACCCCATCAGAGGCAGAAGGACACCCTCAGTGCAGCCTGATCCTTCAGGGAATCCTGCTGGCACAGGGTAGGGACCAGGCCTTTGCTTGGAAGCAAAGGGCAAGTGGTGGCCCTGTGCCTAAAAGCAAAAAAGGGCACTGCCATTGCTCATAGAGCCTCACTCCCTCCTGCTTTGGTGAGCTCTGACAGGATGCACTGTTCAGCTCAAGCATCTCTCCAGGGCTGTGGGGCCCGGCCTTATGTTGGCAATTCCAGCTCAGGCTAATGGGGTCTGTGGGGAAGCTGTTTCACACTCAGTTCTGCTGTTCAACACTGCTGGCTGCAAAGTGGGGGGAGCTGCACAAGCTGCTCTGGCAATATGTTTGTATAGATCCCACAGGATCCTCAGTGACCCCTTAGGATCCAGTCTGCTTCTTCAGCTCTAAAAAACAAATGAGTGAACAGCTCAAACCTTTCTGTGCCAGGCTGGGGTACAGCAGGTTCACATGGCAGGAGATGCCTGGCTCTGTGTCCCATCAGGGCAATGGACACGATTCAGGCCAGGTTAGAGCCTGTCACAGCACCAGGAGTGCCAGCAGCTTGTGCCACAGCATCTGGGGCTGTGCCACTAGCTACCCAAGAATCTAGAGAAGCCCTGTGATCTAGGAAATCATATTCTTCTCCCACTGACTTCTGTCCCAGTCTTGAGGATGGAGCTATTTTGTAAGGCTGAGGCACAGAGTCTGTGATCTGCTCCAGCCATTTGCTCTGGGGCTTTAAGCAAATTTGTTTTGGCCCAGCTTCTTGCATGCACCTGACAGAGACAGAAGCCAGTGTTTAATGCATTCCTGCTCTCTACTTCCCACTTTGTGAGCTGGGCTGATGCTATCGTAGCCCTTCCCAGGACAGGGCCTGTCTGCAATAGTGCATGTGATGCATGCCAAGATCTGCAGGTGAAAGAAACAGGAAAATGCAATGAAATGATCTCTGTGCTAGCCCAGCCTGCAGAAGCTGGTGTCATCTTTAACGATGATTTGAGTGCTATAACATCATTTCTGTGTGCTAAGCACTCGCTCTCCCAGGCTCCCCATTGAAAACCAGCTCTTTGTGAGGCTTTGGGCACCTTCCAGGTAGATCAGGGAAGTCGGAGAGAGAAGAAAAGAACGAAAAGCAACAATCAGGTGCTCAGGGCAGGACTGGCTACAGCACAACCCACCCCCAGCTTCTGCTGCTGCTACCTGAAGCCAGAGAGGCACAGGAGAAGCAGGGGATGTCTCTAGCCACTAGGAATTACAATTCATGTGATCCCTCTTTCCCCATGGCCTCATTTGGCCCCAACCCCAAATTCCACAGCACCCACACTGTGCTGCATCTTCACCCTTAGTCCTGCCTGAGGCTGTTGTGCTTTGCATGCCCACAGCCTCTGTGAGCAGAGATAAGGCTGGGGGAGCTGAGACAGGGTGTGCAGAGGATTTCCCAGCTTGTTCCATATCACAGATTTCTACTTTTGGGATGAACATGGAAGGGAAAGTCTGGTTTGCACACCAGACCCTGTAAAGCAAGGCGGCTGCTCTGTACAGTGGGAACAGCTTCCCTCTGATGCTCCCAAAGCCAAGGTAAATCCTGAGCTGCTCACCCTTAAGGCTTCCTAGAGCCAGGTCCACCCTCTGGGGTGCTGAGGGGACCTGTGACACCGGGGGGTGTGGCTTCCCTCTGTTCTAAAAATGTACAGCTGAAGACACCCAGTCCTAGTTTGTTTGATGAGGGCTCTGGGATGGTCGTATCTCCTAAGTGAGGTCTGTTTTTCCTTGCATCCTTGGGCCTTTCACTTGTGCATTTGGGGCTGCCTGGGCACACAGAGTGGCACTAGGTCCTTCACACTGAGCAGGGCTACAAAAGGGAAGAGGGAACAGGGGAAGAAGAACAGAGTGTGACTGACCAAGACAGTCATTTGAGAAAAACTGGGATACCTGCCCTGGCCAGGGAAGTAACAGCTCCTAGCTCCAGGGAAAAGAGAGATGAACTCCAGAGCTGCAGGGCCCATGGAAACAGGGACATTCTCTCTGCCCTGTGGTAAACGCCCCTGTCTCGGGGAGGAGGCCCCAGGGAGGGGACAGGGGACATGTGGCTGTGCTTTGGCAGGCCAGATCTGCCCTGTCACCCCAGCCTGAAGTGACACCTGCCAAGCCCTTCCACTGGCTGGGAGAGATTAAAGGACGAAGTGGCTGGCAGTTAAGGCTCAGTTCATTAGAAAGAGTCCCGTTAATTGGGTATTAACTGGCCTCTGCTGGGGATCAGGGACACATGGGCTGGGAATACAGGAGCTGCAGTGTGATGCTTGTCAGACATTTGAACTTTGGCAGGCTGGTGTAGCTGGCATGGGGAGGGCAGCCCAGCCCTCAGCTGGCACGTCAGGCCATGCCCCTCGGAGATTCACGGCTTCTATTGTCTTGGCCAGACTAATCCCTCTTACTGGGATGCTGGTCTGGTGTTTCCTCCTCATCCCAGATTGCCTATCACACCTCTTGGGCTTTTCTCAGTTTAAAAATACATTTTTAGGGCTTAATCTGTGCTGCTTTAGGGCACAAAGACCAGGCTGGCCCTGAGATCACCTGACGTTAAGTCCTGAAACAAAGCCCTTAGGGCAGAGTCCTCATACTCTGGCACTAAAGTCTCAATTCCTGTCGCCTGGAAACATAACAGGATTGTCTCCGTTTAGTGGGATTATGTCTGAAAAAGCCTTTTGTTACTGCCACTCTCTGCTCCAGGGTTGACAGCTGAATCAAACCAGATGGGAGTCCCATGGTCAGAAGGAGGAAATGGTGCAGGGCTCCCGACCCTGACACGGGTTGACCTTGGACAAGCCCCTCCGTTGCCCTACACTCAGCCTCTCCTCGCCGGGGCAGGGGCGAGGAAAGGCCCTCAGGGATCAAAAGCCTTTTGCTGCAGCCATGCCAGGAAGCTGTGAGCAGCTCGACTAGGGCAGGGGTTCCTGTCAGTCGTGTCCCTCCTTGACTCCAGAAGCCAGAACACATCCTGCAGTGTGTGCTCTTGGGGGACAAGCGGGGACTTCTGGCAGTGCAGCAGGTCCCAGTCACAGGGCGCTAAGGGAACGTGGGGAGCGCCGAGATCAGATGGGAACACGAGGCTTCCCAGATATGGCTCCTGCCTCCCCGTTGTGTCAAACCCCAGCAGTGCCTCTCCCAACAGCACCCTGTGCTACAGGCCAGCCCTCCCATGGCTGGTGCCATGAAACTGCCCAGCCCAAGCTCACCCTGAGCAGTACCCAGGGAGGAGGAGGAGGGTGCTGAGGGGCCTCTCAAACACCAGACTGCACCCAGCCCGCTCCCCCTGACGCTTCCAGAGCTGCAGCATTGACGGAAGCCTCTCTACCTCTAAGGCATGAGGTATGCTGTACACAGCAAGAAGGTTTGCCTAATTAACTCCGATTGTATATGACATTGTCATGTTGATTTACTAAATATACGCGGGAAATCTCTTTATTTCACCAGCTGATTGGTGACATAATCTGGGTCTGTAAGGAGCAGCCTTGACACCAATTCCCTCTGGTTATGTTACCTGTCTTTTCCACCTGCAATCGCATCAATGAAGCCCACAAGGAACTTCAATAACTAATTTATTCATTTTGCTTCTGATTTATAGTAAAAAGGAAAGGATGTCAGGATACACTTGTCTAGAATGACAATCAAGCCCAGAACCCTTCCAAGCTCACGCCTTCTCAAGAGGTAGAAGGCTTCACCTTAGCAGCATGCGCACCGTGCTGATCGCAATTACCAAGGCTTCTGTGTTACTGCAGACTCTCACCACCTGCGAGAAAGTTTCCAGGTAACACAAGCCTGGAAAAGTCAATTGCCTTGTTCCCTTATCTGCTAAAGGTATGGCATCGCTGACTGACACATGGCATGGTCAGCCACGCTCCTCATGTCCCCACTTGCCCCAGTACAATTCTCCAGGTTTACCAGGCCGTGCTGAGAGCCTGCTTTTGTACAGTGGTGTCCATAGAGCCCCTGGGACAACTTGTATGAGCAGCAGGCACAGGGAGAAGACTCAGGTTGATGCAAAAGAATCCACAACTGTCCGTGGATGAGTCCCAGTAAACTGCAGTATGGCTCAAGGACTTCCTCCTTATTCAACTTTATTTACACCAAAGTACAGATATTCAATCAGTATTTGCTGTCTAAAGAAAATGGACTCCAAAACAGCTCTGCAATCTCATACTAAAGCCTCCCCTCTCATGGGACATGGGAAATTTTCAGGAGTTTGTATTGGCAGGAAAGTGTTTCCAGTATCTGATCATGTGCCAGGAGGTCAAGGCTTTCCTCCCCAGATGGAGAGCAGAGGAATAATTACTGCTCTCCTCTTTGGAGGCCCCAGTGAAATCTCTTTCCAAAAGAGAATACAGTTCCTGGTGATGTTCTGAGGAGCAGCAGTTGTTAGTGAGTGGTGTCTGCAGAGCACTGCTGAGACTGCCAAATGCTCAGGTTTGCACTAACACGGCTGGTCTGTGCACTGTGCAGCTCCTGCAGAACCTGATGTGAACTTTACCAGCCTAAGAGAGACCAGGAGCCACATTCCCTCTCTCAGCACAGCAGTGGAAGGAGAACTGCTGTGCACCATTCATCCCACCCTGGCTCAGCACATCTGAGGCTTCTACAGTGGCATTTCCCATTTCCCACAACTCTGCTTTGATTTGTTTCCCACATTGGGATGTGTTTTTAAGGCTTAGACCACAATGAAGCAGTAGTTCTCAGGGGCTGGCAATGTCAGTGGCCTTACACTGGCAGAGGTACCCTGGGAGACCAAGAATGCCTCCTTCAGCAGTACTCTGAGCTGCTCCAATTTCTGCCTGGAACAACTAAAGTTACAGACCAAACCCACTTCCTCCCGCACACAGACTGTCCTCATCAATGCAGCACTCCTGATCACAGTGAAACCAGAGCCTCATTTGGCAGAGCAATCAGGGGAGCAGGGTTAGCTGCTCAAGGGGATGTGCAGATACTCTGCATCAGGCGTGGAGCCCAGCTCAGCAGCAGGGAAAGCAGGGACAGGGAATACGCAACTCCATTGGAGGACAGCCTAGTTAGGACCCGTTTGTGTCAGCCCAAAGCTTAATCTGGATTGATGCAAACTGCAGAAAGTATCATTAGAGACTGTCTGGGAAACTCACAGAGCCTCTCTGCTCCCTTCTTGTCTTCCGCAATAATAGAGATATTTCTGTTTACAAAGGTGGACTTGATCCTCAGAATTTCCTCTGTAGATCTCTAGTATTTGCATGTGTCACCCTGTTTTCCCTGGCTCATTAATCACTCCCTGTGCTTGTCAAAGTGCAGCAGCGCCTGCTGTGCTCCCACAACCTGCTAGAGGGGCCCCAGGCTGAATGTTTGTACTGCTGCATTAAGAGCTGTGTTATGGCACTCGGGCCAGCCCCTGGTGTGCCCAACATGCCCCCACAGCCCCTCGGCAGCTCAGGGCACAGCCCTGGCACAGCACATGGCTCGTGGCTGCTTTCCTGGCTGTGGAACTAAAAGCTTTCCCTAAACTCCAAGAAACACTCTTCCCCCATCCCAGGGACCAGTCTGCTGTCCAACCTTCCCTGTGCCTCCACTGGCCCTGGGGCATGGCAGCTAGCCCGGGGATTGGGAGCTCTGTGGGCAGAGAATGTGTCAGCAACATGTCAGGATTGCTCCTGGGCCAAGACACAGACAGGTCCCGGTCCAGTCTCAGCAAGGTCTGTGGCTCAGGCCTGTGTGAGCGCAGCGAGGTTTGTCTCTGCAGTGTGCAGCGTCTCTGGCTGATTAGGAGCAAAGCCCATCTCCTCCTTCCTGCCTTTCCCATCAGCTGGAGCACACAGCTTACAGGAACAGTTCCTTGTTTTCTTGTCTCCCATTTTTAATGACCAATCTCTCTGATTGGCATGAGGAGCTGAGTCCTGGTAGGGCTGGGGAAATTCAATATTGCTAAGACCAGGACAGGAAACAGCAATGTGCTCCTGCAGTCACAACTCCACATTAAGTAATTTGTGTATTAAACTGAAGATGACACTATGAAATGCTGAAATTATCTGGGTCTATTCCAGCTTACAGGGCACAATAACTTAAAGGGGTTTTGTTTGGTAATTCTAGGACAGCTATCACCTTTTTATCAAGCTTTGAAGCATGTATTTAGGCATTTTGCAGAGCTGATCTATTGGGGTGGAGGCAGCACCAAGGGAGGTTCAGTCACAAAACCTTGTGCAGAGCAAGGAACATGCTGAGAGCCCCCTTGGTGAGCCCCAGGGCCACGGGACAGTGCGGTCCCTGATCCACAGGACAGTGGGATGCCCAGTCCAACGCTCACCTGCTGTGCTGTCTTAACAACTGAAGCTGCAAGAGCTGCCACGTGGTGCCAGATGTGGAAGCTCTGCAAGATCCCTATTGTACCAAGCAAGGCAGGGATGACTAGGGCAGGAGATGTTTCTCTGGGCACTGAAGGGGAAAATCCCACAGGCTAAGGTAGTTCTTTCCATTTGAAGATTTTTACAAAAATGTCCCTGTGCTTCCTGCTCTGCAGAGCTCGGTGAGAGACTTCTGCAAAGCTGGGTGTCTCAGGAGGTTTCCAGACTGCCTATTTTTAGTCAAGTTAGAAGAATTCCAAGATAGTGCCAGTCAGGGCTGAGTGACACCCAGGAGGGCAGCTGGGCTCTGACTCAGGCATGGAAAAAGTGAACTCTGCCTCATCTCCAGTGTCAGAGTCGTGGAGCTGAGAGCTCCTGCAGCCGAGACTGGCACATGCTGCCTTTCCTCACTTTGCCCTGCTTTGCTCTGCACCCCACACTGAGACCAGGCTGGGACCTGGGCACTTGCTCTGAGTGTTCCTGTAACCATGTAGGGCTGTGAGACTCACTGAGGCTTCTGTTCTACCTCCCCCCATTTAAACTATTCCCCAGTGAAAATCAGAATTTGAAGGACAGTCTGAAATTTAAGTTTAATGTAAGGGTACTTCTGAAGTTCTATTGAAAGTTAAAATGAAACCCTGCAAAACTCTCATCGAGTCCCATGAACAGTTACTAAATTTACCAAAGGAGTCAATAACAAGTTACTGATTTGAATGTTCAGCAGCAGAACACTGAGAAGAAAAAACCAAGACCACAGAAATCTGGGAGGGCATTGTCAGAATCACACTTTAACACAAACAACCACTGGAAGATATTTTATTTCAAGTTTTCAAATGTCAAGTTAAAAGAGGAAATACAAAATATCTGTTGTCTTCAGAAATGCAACTGAACTGCCATAATCCTATGGATTGTTCCAGGTAGAAACACTTGAAATGCCTTTTGCACAGCATTTGATTATTTCATTCCCACTGTTCATTAGGAAATTGCAACAAAAGCCTTACAAATGTGTATTGCATGTCTGTGACAGGGAGGAGCAGGCTGGTGGAGCAACTCTGCCCTCCTCGCTAACTCACCTAATGATGTGCTTAAATATAAGCTGCTGCTTAGTCACATACCCACAGATACACACACACTTCCAATCTAATTTCGTTCATCCCAAACTCAGTATTTCTATTAAAAACCTCTGCAAATGCAGAAAGCCAAGACATACCCCCAGCAATTAAGCAATTTGCTTTCCTCTAAAACTTGTCTTCTGTAATCTTCATCAAGAAAACCAAGCAAACCTAAAGCAAATTAATATAGATATGCCTACTCAAAGTAAATAATTGTTAAAGCAATCTCCCTACTGGGGAGGGCTTAATTCTCTTCTTTTCTTACTGTTCACAGGGCCACTGCCAAAGAAAGGACATGTTTCATTTTCTCCAGTTCACTGGGGTGATCTAATGGACCAGAGTGGACTCACTAAAGCTCCAGAGCATGGTATAAATGGGCAACAGCCATTAGGCTATGCAAGAACAAGACAAATCAATCCTTTCTAGCTTCAGGTCCTCTACATGGCCCATGGGATTGAGCTAATGCAAGAACTAGGCAAATAGAAAACCAAGGATGCAATCCCTTAATGACGGGAGCTGCCTTCCCTCGGGGACAGAATGCTTCCCTGCAAGCAAGACAGAGGGACATTGTGAGGGGACATGGTGGCAGGGAGCCACAATTAGGGGGGCTCTGTGGTGAACGTAGCAGGGAAAGGGGATTTTCCACATTGCATCTTTTAGGGCTCTTTGAGGAGCCTGTGGCACAACTTCCCTGGCCCAGGGAAGGGACAAGACTGCTTTCAGCTGAGGCTGTGGGTGTTCAGGACAGAAACAGCCCCACAGCCCAGCCCCACGTTGCTCTGTGCTGTCCCCCACAATCCAGTCACCAGTAAGGGCAGTTCAAATTCCCTTTGACTTGTCCCTCTGAGGAAGCTCTGCATTTATTTGACTGACTTCAGAGAGCAGTCCTTGGCATAAGTGAATAGGAAAAGAGAATTCTAAAGTCACCTGAGTCAGCATCACTCACTCACCAGCCCAGCGTGCCCCTCCCACACAAGGCACTCAGACTGGCACTGCTTACAGGCTCTCCAGTCTAGGCACCAGGAATAAGCCTGTGGCCGATGTCACCCTCAGCCCAAAAGGGCAGAGCTGCAGTCTGGAACATCTGGATCAATATATGGAATCAGAGAGTCTGAAATAGTTGCAGAACAGAAGTGAAAGTCCTGCTCTGACACTACAACGTGTTCTGGGAACAGGCACAAGAGGGGACAAGAGGAACAGAACAAGAGGGGATCAGTAACTGCTGTGCCCTTGTGCTTTAGCCAGCACAGAGTCACAGGGTTGAAACAGTGCCACTTTGTGTGAAAAATTATTCAGATTCTAGTGCACACCCCAGGTCCCAGCCCAATGCAATTTCTCCCAATTCCGCTCTATTTGTACCACTGCTCCAATGCTATGTTCCTTTAAAACCCTGTGAACACAGCTGTTCTGACTTGCCAGAGGGCTCCATTCACCCTTTTCCCCCACATCTCTTTCCATAGTCTTGCTTGGCTTCTCTGCTGTGAAAATGACCACACCAGTCTTGCCACAAGGTTCGTCAAGAGGAGTTGCTCCACTGAATGAGAGAAAAAATGCTGGGTGAAGATCCAAGGAAAAGGCAGGCAGCACATCCTGCATTCCCAGGGTATGTTGGAAGATGAGTATGAAGACCTGCATTGCACTTGCTGCTGTTGGGGGGGTGTGTCTGTGCCTCTGTGTCTGACTTCAGACAGGACAAGAGAGCTTTGCTGTTCCTACTGTTTGCTCCATTTGGGCTCAGACCTGTGAGTGGACCCAGGTCCATGCTGGGTGCCTGTCTCCTACTGCCCCGATGCAGCACCGTGCACAGCTTTGGAAAGACAAGTGCACTTGAGAGTGTGACCCACTGAAAGGCATTTACAGCTAATGGGGAGCTGCAGAGAGAAAATAAATATCCATTCTTCAAAGGCCAGTGTAAAAAAAGTATAGAATTAAGCTAGAGAAACAGAAATTACAGCTGGGGCTTGTGATCCAGGCAGAATAACTGCACAGCTGGAGGCCTCGCCCTTGAGGTGCCGGGGTGGTTTGTTCTTTGGACAGGTATTTACCACTTGCACTTCTCCAAATCTATTTCAATGTCTTGTTACAGTCTTGTTTCAAAACAATGTTCCCCTCTCTTTACACCACCATAACATTTTTAAAAAGAGAGTCATAAAATACAGAGTAGCCACACAAGGAATTGGAAGTATGGCAGCTCCTACCCACTGGGTATAATTTTTAACAACCCAAACCAGCTCCAGAATAAAGCACAGAAAATGTCAGCCCTTTGTATGAAAGGGCTTTTGAAAAAGCCAAGCTGATTCCAATTTGCCAGAGGCATTAAGACAGCATATGCCGCAGTGCCTGGGAACTGAGAGGAGCAGAGCTGGCTCCAATGCCGCGTAACGGAGCCGCTACTGCAGGTCCAGCGAGCTCCGGCTGCCACCCTGCTCCTGGTAGCAGTTTCCAGCACGCTGGCACTCGGTGCAGGCCACCTGCAAGCCAGATCTGGTCTGTCGGAGGAAACTGGGACCTCTTTTGGTTGCCCAGCTGCAGCTCAGCTCATTTGCACGAGGCAGGCTGCCACATGAGAGCTGCTCGAGGAAGCACCAGGAGGGAAACCAATCTGCTGCCTCCACACACAAGATGGGGAGGAGGGGGCAGCCCTGCCCCTGCTTCCACAGGAGCACAGGGGGTGCTGTGGCAGGCAGGAGAAGGCAGGGGCTGTCTCCTCACCAAACACCCTCTCTTTTGCTGTCTCTTCCCACGCCTGGCCTTTTATTAGATACAACTTCCTTCTCTTTAGTCATACATTCCTGTTTTCCTGCCAGAACTCAGTCTCAGACCTAGCAGCAGAGACGGCTGAGCTGTCCATGCTCATACATACTCCTGTAATCTCTTTCCTGCTCCAGTTGCAAGGTGTCTGCTCAACTACCTGCAGAGAAACAATAATATTGTCCCTCTACAGTCAGTTGTCAGTCTCCAGGAGAGCAGAGCTGTTCAAGGCTATTTATGTTTCACTAAAAAGCAGTGAAACTACAGCCACAGTAAAGAAAAAGAGACCTCTGTCCTCTGGACAGAGAAAAAAGAAAAATTGGCCATTCTCATATCTATTAGCCTGTTTTCTTGCCAGAAACCAGTGGCCAGGTGGGATGGACACGAATGAGTCAGACCCAGGACTGGTTATAAAGTGAGTAGGAAATGAGAAGTACTGTTTGTGCAAAATGTGCTTATCAGAGGGTTGGAATGAAAATGTTCATTTTCTTAGGGAATGTTTTTAATGGAAATGTTCCAAGTATTTTTGTTAAGAAAAGGGCCTAATGCTTCAATTTTTTCACTGTTACTGTTTTCGCTACAGAAAAAGGTTTTTAAACCATGTAGAGGCTGTTATTTGAGGGATAAAATGTTCTTCTGACATTAGCCTGCAGCGAACATCCCAGGAACGCCGGTTTACTGGTAGGAATGATCACAGCCCAGCAAGTCCTAAACCACCCTGAAAGAATGTTCCATAAAGGGAATTATGGGCTCATAAACCAGCTTTTGCACCTGATACCATGAGTTATGCTCCCCTGGTTTGGGAAGGGAAATGCTACCACGTGCACTGCATGTCAAACCAGAGCAATGCAAACTTCAATTGTACAGGCTGGCAGCTTCCTGTCACAAACAAACTGCAGACCAAGAGCTCCTCATTACTACCTCAGTAATTTCAAAGCGTAAATGTAATTATCATGATCTGATCAGGGACAACAGAGAAAGAGGCATAATTTGCTGACAACAGTATCTGCAATAATTAATCTCCCAGATCTTGTCTTACAGGGTCATGGACGTTTTGAAATGGGAAATGGGATGTTTAAATCATTTGAGTCCCTTTAATCATCTGCACCATCCAGGACGACTCAGGGACTCCTGCCCCAAGTCTGGTGTATCCAGAGGGGACAAGCAGGGCTTGGGCACTCCCAGGGCTCAGCAGGGTCTTCTTTCCTTTCCCTTTCTTTCCAGGGACCAGAACTCAGCAAATCAGGAGGAAAAGCTCTGCTTTCAGTTAAGAAGGAGCTGTAAAGCCTTTACAGACATCAGTCCAACCAGTATTTCTCATCTGGAGTAGTTCAGCATGAAGGCTGCAGCCCTGCACTGAAATGCAATCCAATTCAGTCCCTAGCTCTGGATTTACAACGGGTGGGCATGGGGAAGTTTCAGCTCAATTGAAGACTAAGGAGACGCCCAGATAAGGTGTAAGATCAGTAACCAGACAGCGTGTCTTGAGCAGGCTTGTAGGCAGGGAGGAGTCAGGCACAACAGACAGGGCACCAGCAGGGTTTAGAGAAGCCAAGCCAGGCATTAACCCTGCCCTGCAATGTGCTGGAGGAGCTCAGCACCCAAAGCCTCACTAGCCCATGGACTTGCTGACACTGCCCACAGTAAAGCAGCGACGGTCTGTGGGAATAGCTGGATGCCGTGCTGAAGACGCTTTCACTCCCTCACAAAAATTAAGGATGTGTCTCACATACTCCCTGTGCTCTGTCTGACAGCAAAGGGCTTCATTTCAGCCACCCAGCTTGCCTCAGGAGGGAAGGATGGCATGAACAGGGACACGTGTGTTCCCAGGTCTGCCCACGTGCTGCTGGTCCTCACGGCATCCAGGCAGGTGGGTGGTGCAGCAGGAGATGGGAATCGGCTGGTGCTGCTCTAGCAGCAACACACTGTAAAAATGAGCCTCAGAGATTAGTATTTCTTTCATGGGGGAAAAAAACCCTGCTCACTTGAAAGGCAGCTGAAGCAGAGATTAAAAAGGGAGCCTGAAAGAGGCAAATGGAGCCGGAATGCAGCTGCATTTGGAGGCACCATTTCCATTGCTGAGCTCTGGCCCCTGGGCTGAGATTGCCTCACTTTGCTCCCTGGAATGAGGCCTGTCAAAACTCTCCTACCTTTGATCACCTTTTGCAGGAAAATTATGTACACATTAGATGCTCATTAACATTTATGTAAGTCATCTGCTGCAGTAGCAGCTTATCTTGTCTGCTACTTGCCTGTGGGAGAAAAAAACTCACAAAAGGCCTGCACAGAAAAGCGCCAGGACCACAGCACTGGAATGATGATGCTGCAGGGTCCATCTGATCCCTCAGCACCAGCCTTACCCCGTGCTCCCACAGTAATTCCCACAGAGGCAGCTCCCAGGGAGCTCCCCAGCCCAAGCCTCAGCACTGCTGTACCAGGTGAAGTGGTTAACTGGATGCACTCTGCTTTTAGAAAATGGTTCGGTGAGCACAGCTGTCACCAAACAACAGCAGCAGAGTCTGAACAAATGCATTCGGGGGAAATCAGATAATAGAGGTGGGAAGTGTCCTGTGATCCATTTAACTGTGTCTGCTCCCACAGGAACACCACAGAGACTGCTGGATTTGGTTAACCAGCATGACCGTGCACAGGCACAGGGCGGAACGCGCTCACACCAGCAGCCCTGGGAAGGGCAGGACGTGCGGCCCTGCCGGCAGGACAGGACGTGTGGCCCTGCCAGCGGCTGCGGGCACCGGCATGGACTGCACTAATGGGCTCTGGGAGCAGGTCTGCAGGGCGGGGTGGGCTCTGTGCTCTGGCCAGGACTCGTTTCGCTGAGCTTGTTGCTTCACCAGAGCCTGTTGAGCAGATGAAATCTCATCAAAGCACAGTGTGGCATTCACACTGAGCCAGGTGAGTCTCACAGGCTCCCCTGCTCACCTGGCTCAGACAGACTCAGACCACTCTTCCCACTGCTGGCTTAATAATTAAGGAGTTGTTCTTACCAGGTTAAGGACACATCTTTCTTTACAGAGCAGCCGGCTCAGTTTACCCCTAATTGCACTCTAGGTAAGAGGTTAAGAGGAGAAAGGATCTTATTATCTGGGTAAGCTGAAAAAAAAATCCCCAACCAGGAGGGCCAGTGCAGCTGTTCCTGCTTCTCCAAGGGCAGGACTCTGCGTCTGGAGCCTCCCCAGAGCCTCATCCCTACCCTAGAGAATTAATTATCTGCTCTTTGTGCCCAGGCACAGAGTGGAGAGAGACGATTCCCTTGTGTTAGGAGAGGAATTCTAAGACAGACGAATTAGGGCTCGCTCCGTGTTCAAAGTCAATCCCGGCCCAGCCCGGCACGGCTCAGGTCTGCACAAGGTGTGCAGAGTCCTGCACGTGTCCACACCCCCGAGCTGTGCTGAAACAAGAAAGGGTTGTTCCTGCAAGGGCCTGAACCCGCTCAGACCAATCCTACAGCCCAGCTGAGTCTGCAGGACAACCCCCGGGCCTCCGGCCGCGCTCTGCAGCCCCGGCACCGGCAGCGAGTGCCTGAGGTGCCGACGGCCCCGCGGCGAAGGTGCTGCTTCCACAGCTCCCGGCAAGGACAGACCTCGGGAAGCGGGCGGCAGTGGCTGAGCTCTGCTCAGCCCCGTCCTAACCAAAAAGGAGCAAGGAGGCTGCAATGCAGCCGGTGACCTCTGCAGCCCCGCAGCTGGTACGAGGTGGCGCTGTCCGTGCCCAGCTCAGGGATGCCGGGGCAGTCCCAGGGCACCCAGTCGGGATCCCTGCCGGGCTCGCTCAGCCGGCATTGAACGAAAGACGCACGGAGGACTTGATACAAACCTCCAGGACAATTCACCCACCTGGCAGAAAGAGGGCTTAAGTACAGAGTTTCAGAAAAAGCAGGTTCAGGAATGCTGAATTTCTGCAGTTGATTTGACTGGAAATGGACAGTACAAGACACCCATGGATCAGCAGTAATTCTGCCAAAGGAATGTGGACCCCGTTTGGGAGGGCACATGGTCTGAGTTAATTTCCTTGCAGGTGTACTTTGATTTCCTGTGCTGCTCAGAAAACGTGCTTACCTTTTCCAGGTAGGGCTGCTTCTGGACACAGCTAAGAGATGCTGGAATACACTCTCTGGGAAGCACAGTGTGCTCCCGGCAGGAACTGCCTTTCCATTTCCCGAGCGCACCACTCAGTTCTGCAGCAATTTCTCCTTCTCTGTTAACAATGTAAAGCTTTGGCAGATTACCCAACTTAAAAATAATTTAAACTGCACTTATAGAGTATTTCATGAAACATTTCTAAAAACATTGCCACTTTCACTCCCCAGCCATGACAGCAGCAGTTGAAAGGAGGAGAGTGCAGTGAATTTTCTCTCTTAAATTCAGATCTCTTGAAATTTCTGCTGCTTCAAGCTGCTATTTCTATTCTGTATTCACTTAAAAGGTGTGGAAAATAGGCATATTCAATATCAGATTTTGTTGTTTTAAAACTCATGGAAGTAAATACTTTGATCTAATCACATGTAAATTATGTGTCACTGTTAAAATATGGGACTGCATGTAAATCTCAGATACAAAAGAAGTCATCACCGTCTCCATGTAGAATGAAAAGAAATATAGAATATTAAAATCAGGAGGTTCAACTTTATTAGCATAACAGCTACAGTTGATATTCATGTGCGCCAAAAATGCATTCACAGCAAAATAACTCAGAAAGAAGAAAAGCCCTGATTCAGCACAGTAATTTAACTCATATTTAGCTTTGAGCATGTGCTTAAGTCCAGCTGGGCTTAAGTCCAGATGAAAAAATGTCCTCTGATAGACAAGGCAAAGTCAGTAAAAGTTGAGCAAATGATTGCAGACTGAGCAAAAAACCCATAATAGTTTTAATTTAAGTTCAGTCTTTGTTCCAAATAAGTCCTGCTGTTACAAACCTCTTTGTCTGGGCCTATACAAAGCTGTCTCTGATAAATTCATAATAAACACTCTCCTTGAAGGATGGGGGACAAAAGCTTTCTGGCTGCATCAATTTTCCATTGACAGCCAAAGAGAGAGAGAGCAGTTACAAGTAACACCAGCACAAGTCAAGTGGAGCAAACTGGTGTCCGTGGAGAGCTGAACAGGAGCTGCTCTTCCTCTGCTTTGTATGAAAAAATGCAGGAGGGGCCTGAGCTCCCACCTGCTCCCTTCTCCCTCCTGAGCTGGGCAGCAGTCCAGTGCTCTATGGGATCCCCCTCCCTGCCCGAACTCCTGGCTGGGGGCACACTCCCGTTGCTGAGAGGTGTGGAGAAAGGCCTCCAGCTCTCCCACGGGAAGAAGGGCAGGAGATCGCCGTGTCCCTCCCCTCCACGCCAGGGGAAGGCACTCCTTTTGCAGGAGGGGATGCCCATGGGCAGAGGCTGGCGCGGAGGTGGCCGTGGGCACCACACACAGGATCCCTGAGCTGCCAGGCAGCCGAGACTCCTCAGAGAGCCGGCAGTGCCTTGTCAGGCTGCTCCCAGATTTCCCAGCTCACTGATCAGCGCGTTACGGACCATCAGGGCACTGAATCCACAGCTCAGGAGGGGGAGAGCTGAGAGGGCTCCTCTCTGCCCGTCCATCACCATGTTTGTCTGTCTGTCTGTCCGTCTGTCTGTCTGACCCACCTCCAGCCCATGGGAACAGGGAAGGGCTTGGGGACTTGCCTGGGTGAGACCATGGCCCAGTAACTTCCACACTTGAAGAGACAGGGGTATGTTAAAAGCTGAGTAGGATAAAAATGATAGGGAATGGTTTTCAGCCTCTGTGAAGTGGAGGAAACTTGTGTTACATTTTAAGTTGCAGCACCTGGCTCTCAAAGAGAAAAGGACGGAGTCTCAGCTCACACGCATGCCAAGGCCAATAGATGCCAGCTGAGGGTAACAGACCCCTGGACTGCCTGGGGAGGCTGGTCTGGGGCTGCTGGGCTGCAGTGGGCAATACTGGGACAAGAGGGAGGAACTCCATAGAACCACTGCTCACACCAACCCTCTGCTGATATCAGCAGAGCTACTCGTTAAACCATGAGCCTTTCAGGGCAACAGAAATTCTTACTCACTATGGACACAACACCTAGAGAATGAAAATACACTGTCAGTGAAGGCAAAGACCTTAGGATAAAAATTACAAAGAGAACTGTTCTCAAATTGAGGAAGAAACACACCTGAATAATCTGGGCAGTGGACTGTGCCTCTTGAGAGCAGCAGGGTAAAACATTTTGTCCTATCTCCAAAGACTTGATGCCCTAAAAGCTCTAAACTCCAAAAAACCCTCTTTGGTGACATGAATTCAGCAATTTCCCAGCAATCTTCTTTTCCAAAGCAGCAGCAAGACACCCTCTTTCAAGGCACTGCAGAGAGTCGCTGGCCCCGTGCACACAGGAGGAGATCACTGCTTCCTCTCGCTGCACATTAGGTGACTTCACTCTGTTTGCTGTGAGCTTTTGCAAAAGGTTCCTTTCATCAGCTGCCTTTGAGGTTCTTTGAAAAATGGAAATAATTAGGCATGTGTATTTTCATTGGCACAGAGAGGCTGAAGCCTGATCTGAAAGGCTTTGCCTCTGCAAGAAAATAATAGGTCCAATTAAATGTACTTTATTCTGTGAAGTTCAAACGCCATAGCTTTGGGGGCAAGAATTACGTGCAGAACATGGCTAAGGTATATATAGGACTGGGGTTAAAGATACTCTGCTTGGGTTTACCAAGTGACAGTGCTGGTGATTAATCGAGACGTAAAGGGTACAAGATTGACAGTCGTGTCCAGAGGGACAAGGAAAAGTCCTGTGTCCACTGGCACTAAGTCCACTGAGACCCCAGTGACTCCGTCTGCACCTGCAATATCCAGCAGCCTGCTACAGTGATGGACGTAGCTGTGATAAAAACACACTGGCCCTGAAGGGAGCTCGATCAGACCCCTAATTATCACTCGTGATCTCTTTTTTAGTTAATACTTGCAAGAAGTTTCTAAAGTTTCAAAGGGATATAAATCTTATCAAAGTATTTCTAATTGCACATAAATGACAGGTACCAAGTCATTTATCTCGGGCTGCAGGGAAGGGGCAGCACAGCTCTCCAGAACCTGTGCAAAGGTCTAATACTGCATTCAAAACTAACAGAGAAATCAAACCTTCATATAAATGTTAACTGAGAGCAAAATTGCAGTTAAAAAAGAGAGAGGATGCTCTAAAAGTAATTAAAAACATGTGAGACAAATCAACATGCTCCTCTGCTTATGGGTCTGGGCTCTCTGGGGGCTAACGCCTGTCTCTGCTGCCTGCAATGGCTTTCTGTCTGTATGCTTGGACAAAAGACATTTTATTACAGTAATTTATCACCCCATAAAAGTGGCTTTCTTGTATTGCTGAATAATTTTGAAAGAAATATGTTTTAAAAATTAAAAATGCAGTCGGTGTACACACACTCAGGTCTGCTGGGAGACATTTCTGCAACTACTGTAACTGCCTGGGTAGTTTTAATACCTCTACCTTCTATTATTTAAAGTATGATGATATTTTTTCCTTCTCTGAGCTTTGTCAGCTATAAATAAAAGATAAGGGTTGAATTGTACAGGGTATCTGTAAGCACTTCCATTATTGATACTTAATGTTACTTGGAGGGGGTAGTGAGACCCTGGTGCTTCTCATTTGCACCTAAACCCTTAAGGCCCAACTGAGAAGAGTGGTGGGTGCATGTTTGAGAGGTCATTTTCTCTGTGTATGCTTCCATTTTTTGTCCTTCATGTGTCACCTTCCAGCATGAAAATGAGACCTATCTACCGATATTGAATGAAATATTAAACAAAGATGTTTGGGGTAACTGTGAGGACTGCCTGATGGGACCTAGGATCAACAGGAAAGGCTTCCTAGGATAATTTCAGGACTCAGTAGATGTTTAGACAAGGTCTAGAATTGGGTCTGTGATCCTGAAATAACAAAAACTTGCTTTGCATTTTATTCTCCTAGATCTAAAGTGATCTTTGCCTGCTGAACTGCAGCTGCTTTCTCTCCAGCTCCAGAGAAAAGGAAACCCTTTTCTTGGCACACTACTGTCATCCAAGGTGTTGCCCTTGTTTTTAGCACCACATCAGTCTGTGGTTTCTCAAAAGCAGTAAATTGCAGGATGACATAAGGAAAAAGAACACACTGAGATGGGATTTGTAACAAACACACTCATCAAACTGCTGCAGAAGCAGAAGGGTTCTGTGACCTGGAGTCAGTCTGAAGGAAAATGAATGTGTTAGCAATGCTGCTCTTAAGGCAGAGCTGTAATTTGGTTTTGCAGGTTCCAGTGTCTTTGTTCCTCCCTCTGCTGTCCCCACCTGTCCCAACTCAGCATCCCTAGGCAGGACATTTGCCCCAAGGTGAGCGTCCCTATAAATACTTTATTTACAGCTGACTCACATCCTTGTTCCTCAGGAAAGCTGTGGCAAACCAAACCTCTTGTACATTTTTCTGCCCACTGATGTTGCTATTTCAAGAAAATTTTTGCTGTTCAAACAGACTCTTCAACAGGGTGAGGACTACCCACTCCATAGGAATCTTCATCTCCACAACCCCCTGGGATTTGCAAAGTAGCAGAAACTGGGCTTGGAACAAACACATGGAAGTAATCCTGATGGATAAACTGGCATGAATCCTGCCCTTTGTGTCATTTCTTTGATGCTTTTAAGGATCATGTGGCAAATTCCAGCCCATCCAGCTAGGTACAATACCAAAGCTGGACAATAACTGGGAAGGGGAGTCAGTGTCAGACAGCTGTCCATGTATCCACAGGGTCACACAGGGAAAGGGACCACTCAGAGCAACACTGCTTTGAAAACAGGGAATTTTCCTAACAGCTAATGACCACTTTGGTATTTATTGAAGCCCAGTGAGATCAGAATAACCATTGTTTGACCCTGGAACACCCTGCGTTTCCCTGATGGATCAAAAAGCACCCTGAGCTGAGTATCTCCTTCGTGCTCTGTTTTCCATCTTGCCTCGGAGCTGGTGAGGATTGTGTCAGATACCCTGTGCCAGCAAACTCTAACTGCGGACCTGCAACCAGTCTGATGCCTCTTCAAACCACAACGTGATAAAATTAGATCATTACTCACATCACCCTTTTTGCTAACAGTTATCAGAGGGATGCAACAGTATCTCCCCATTTCATTTTCTAAGAAGTGACTTCAAGATGCAGAGAGTGAGACAGTGACTCATGCTCAGAGGTTTCTTTACTAGCTTTTATTTAAGCAGAGAGCTAACAATGAGAAGAACTGCTTTCTGTGCACAGAGACCTAAAAACTGAACACACATGTTTACACTGCAAGAACAGCCACACAAACCCCAGGCAGTGTGTAAATCCAAATTACTAATATACATTTTAAAACTAAAGGGGCTGCTAGGCAAATTTCAGGCACCACTGAAAGCAGAAGAGTGGGAGCCTGCATCCAACGACAAGCATAAGGCAGAGTCCCTTATCTCACTGGCAGATGGGCTCCTTCTGTGTCACACATCCTTGAACTGCCACTGCAGTTGGAAACACGCAGCAAAACACGACAGAGACCCAGCAGGATGCTTGCAGGAGCCTCGACAGACACTCGTGTATTGCACTGGCAGGTTTTGGTAGAGGTACAGAGCTGTGTGTGGCCACAGCAGAGGTTCATCGAGCCAGTGTCTCACTTCCAGCAGCAGCCAAAGACAGATGCCTACAGCAGGGTTTCAAGTTAGGCCACTGTCTGTTAGGGCTGACCCAGATCAGCTGTTCATTTAGGGGCTCCTGCGGGGAAAGACATGCCGGGTTGAGCTGGAATTTCCCTCATAAGCATGGCAGCATTCCTGATTTCCCAAAGTGCTACAACACCCCCAGCCCCACTGCTGACACTCTCCTGCAGCCACCTGTGTGTGTCCCTACCAAACACTGCTACCTTTCCAAGCGTTCCCAGGCAGTCCCGCAATATCACAGATACTTTGCAAACCTGTCCTGATTATGCTTCATGTTACAGTCCCAGTTTTACACTGCTCAAAAAACATTAATAAATAATGAATTGGAATGGTTGGCCTGTTATACATATAAGCAGCATGTGTTCAAAATGGTTACCAGCACATCAGTGCAAGTTACCATAGATAATGATAAGCTACAATTAAAAGCAATCTATTGCTCTGCTGGACTGTGTAACAGTATGTAATAAAAGATTAATTGCTTATTAAAACAGCTACAAGTATTTCATTAACCTTTATGCATTATTTCTAATGGGGCTTGCCTACACTGCAGTCACTGCAGTGACTAAGTGGGCTCAGTGGCAGGAGTGCTGGGCAGGATTGAAGCAGCCCAGTTCTGAGGAGCTGCTGCACTCAGAGCGTGGTGGTGCTCAGCCCCTTGTGTTTACCCAGCTCCTCGGCTGGGGTCGGCCCTCGCTGAGCCCCAGCAGGACACAAAGCACAGGTTCTACTGACTGGGAGCTGCAGCTCCTGTGTGAACACACTCAGAGATGGCTCTGCACTGCACAGCCTTGTACCACGCTGCCCTGGCTGCTGCTCCCTGGGAAGTGCCCATTCCCAGAGCTGGCATCCCAAACTGAATGTCCTGGCTGTGTTCCTGCACACTTTAAAGACATGCTGCCTGTGCATACTGGCCATTCTCTAGTGACCAGCTGAGCTTTTGCCACCTGGTTTCCCTCCCATAATAGAAATCAGATAGGTCTGTTTTCTGGAAAGGGGCTCTCCAAAGAGCCCTGAATGTCTGTGCTTGCCTTTACTTTGTGTCACCTATGCTGGGAACATCCATTTTGCCATTTGCACCTGGGGAGCTCATTCCATATAGTGTGTTCATCTTCCATTATCAGCTGGACCTGGATTTACATGGCCATAGGGAAACTCAGGCAAAATCTTTCCCTGTGCACATGCTATTAGTTCTGCTGATTACTCCCAGCAGTACTTACCACTGGATAAGAGAGGCTTTCAGAACTGAAGTACTTCAAGCACTGTGCTTCCTTCAGAGAAACCAGTCTGCTTCTTCAACACCTTGCCACTTGAAGCTCCCTGTGCCCATGGCAGCCTATCATGAGCCTGCAGAAACTAAACCAACTCAAAAATGATGTGTGCAACTGAAAAGTGGCTATCAGGAATGCTTTTTAAGTGTGTAAAATAACTCAGTGGCTTGTTGAAAGCCATCAGGAAGCATGCTTGAGAAATAGTGTTTGGAGACAGCAGAAAATAGCTCTTCATTCCAAAGGACAGTGAAATATTTTTAGTTCTTTCTTCCTCTCCTATGGAAATGTCCTTTAATGCTGGTCCAAGGGTCATAAAGGACACAACATTCTCCATCAGATGAAAGCATAATCTCTTCACTGTGTTCCTTATCACACTTCCTCTGTGCAGGAGGGAATGTGAATTTTTCCTTAACTTTTCAGATTCTGCTGTGTTTAAGCCCAGCAGTACACACTATTTGGCTCTCCAGTTCTTCCACCTCTCAGACAGAATCATCTGAGGCATTTCCTAGGCTGCAACCCTCCTTTTTGTCATATTAGTGGGACCTATTCACACGTAAGGGACCTCCATTATGCTTGATCTGAAAGATACCTGACATGTGGAACAACATACTTTGAAACATTCATGTAGCAGTTCCGTAACCTCAGCCAGAGTTCACAAGTTGTACACAGAGAGATTCCCTAAATCACTCCACTGAAACACACTGCTCAGCAAAGCCACTTCTCCTGCGTCTGGCTGCAGTTCGTGCTTGTTGATACCTTTTGCTTTTGAAAGCTGGAATTCGTCTGATATATCAAGGCTGGAAGAGGAACAAGTATTTTGCTCACAAAGGTTTGAAATCCCCATCAGTTTGCACCTGTGCCTTTCAAGGCAAACAAAGCTCTTGTATTGCTGGATGTTACCACAACAATGAAAGGTGCTACTTAAGCCTGTGGTGCCCTCACCCCGAATTCCCCAGCAGCAGCTGCCGGAGAAAAGGGCCAATGGTGCTGCCCAGGGTGCTGCCCACGAGTTCTGCTGACCCTTCAGCACGGGGAATCCGTGCCTGAGTAGCCAGGTTTGGGTACCCGGCCCAGAGCCACCAGCTTTGTAAACTCACCATCCTACAGCACTAATGAGACAATCCAGACAGAGATGCCAAATACATTTTTTTGCCCTGATACGTTTTTGACCCATACAATAATTTTGCCGAATTCAAAGGATAATTTACATAAAGAAGACTCTCTTTTTTTGTTATCTTAAGACTCCTGCTTTGCAGAACACTGTCTCTCTGCAAGACTTTTCACAGTAGTGGAAACTGCCCCAGTGCTGAAATGGGGGAAGGTTAATGAAGATTCAGGAGGTAGCTATGATTCCTTAAAACTTTCCTTGGGCCGATGTCGCCCTTGGCAATAAAAAGGGGTTCTCTGCTGTGGACCTTACAGAGAGAGTAAGGTCTCACACAGAGAGAGTGTGAAGCACAAAGGAAATTTATGAACTGTTTTCTGGAGTGCAAGTGCCTTTCAGTTCTGGTATGTACAAACTTACATCTTCTGCTCAATTTGACAAGAAAGCAGAGTTTCACTAAATTGTCCCTGCATTTGCTCCATCCCACTTACTGCTTTCACATGCAGAAAGCATTCTTCTTCTTTTCAAAGATCCGAAGAAGGTAGGTCTCAAAAGAGAGCATTCCTGCCCAGGGTTGGATCCAGAGCTCTGTGCTTGACTCAATTAATAACGGGTGTCCCTGAACTCACTGTTCACAGGATGAATGAAATATTTTTCACCCTTTGTTTGCCTCCATTCTTGGCACTTCTGCAAACTATGAAAAGCTGAAAAATCTGGAGCTTGCCAAGAATTGTGAATATGAAAATGTAATCTTTCCTCCTGGTCTGGCAATCAGATGTGTCAAACAACATCTCATCTCTGATCCTGGACAACACCTGAGCTTCTCCATAAAAAATGGAGCAGAGCTGGGGCTCCACACACATGTTGTACAGCTTTCCCTTCTCGTGCAGCATCAGGAGAAGTCAGGCACTGCAGCACAGCTCAGCCTTCCTGTGTGTGGCTTTCACACCTACCTAGCTTGGCCTGTGCTGCCAAGTGGTATCTCTTGACAAAGCAATATTCTTCCTAATGTTAAATATTTTGTCTCTCTTCAGCCACGCCAAAGCTGAGTGCAGTTTCCCTCAGAGGAGGACACACTAATGTGTAACTGGGTGTGTTAAGTCCGATACTAGGTCTGGTTTTAAGAAGTGCTGAGCACTCACAACGCCTGTCACAGCCAGGAGGTGCCTTATGTTCACTGAAACCACAAACCCTGCAAGTCCAGATCTCCATGTCCCCATTCCTCAGTTCTGAAGCCAAGCCCACTGTATTCCCAAGTACTCCAGACTCTCAGCTGATGTAAATGAGCCGGACTGCCCTGAGGTCAGCTGGACCCACAGACTCGCACTGGTGCTCTGACCCCAGCTTTGGCAAGGACACCGTGGAGCTGTCCACTGTCTGGCCCATATCAGTGTTTCAAATGTATAAAATACTGCATGCAAGCTGAGATGAGATGGCTTGAATGGGATAGGGATTATCAGGAAGCCAGGCTGGGCAAGTAATGATGTGATGTGCACGCCTCGTCCCATGGCCTGAAAGGCAGCAGCAGGCGCTGCTCTGCAGATCCCTGCTGGAACACCCAGCGGCTGCGGCCACGAGCAGAGCGGCCCTGCACACACCAGCCTTGACAGGCTGTAACAGGAGCTGTGCACCCAGCTGCACGTGCTGGAAAGCTCTCCTTGACACCACCACAGTCTGCTCTCTTGGAGCCCTGGAATGGTTTCAGCATTTCTCAGACAGTATCATATCAAATGACTGAAAGCATTTTCAAAGAGGTGTTTGCTTCCCTACATTTTGTTTGAGTTAATAAAAAGTGACAGAGTTGGAGAGAAAGCAAAGCACATGTGTTCCTGGAAATTAAAAAAAAGCCAGTCAACAAAAAAAATGTGACCAACTGGAGACCAGTGCAATCAGGATGGCTTGAAAACATCTGCAGCCAAAGAATGAGGGAAGGGCACGGAAAAAGAAGGAATGAGGAGGGAAGAAGACAGCTCTGCAAACCTCAGGCTGCCCTCCATGTCCTGCCCTCACTTCATTCTCTTGCAGATGCTTATTTAGCTGTGACTGAGTGTAACAAGCAGATAAGGTCAGCATGGCACAGGAACCTACTGCACTTCAGCAACAGCACTCAGCTCCTCAGGAACAGACACGGTCTCCAGGCTAGGAAGGAGAATCAATCTCCAAGGTTGACATTCTGGTACCTTTTAGGAGCACTAAATAAAAGATGGTGGCAAGAGGAGAAGAGGACTATTTTATTTACTTGTAAGTGCCAGAAAACAGTTTTTTGTTTCCTTCTAAGGTCAGGCATGTGTTTGTAGCTTAGAGCTAATTAAAATGCTAAATTACCTCCAGCAACTGCAGAGAAAAATCGTAAATTAATTACACGTGACAAAAAAAAATTTAAGTTTCTTAGTTCATTTTGAGATAAACAAATGAAACCACTAAGATTTGTTGCATTGGTGGCTTTTCATAACAGGAAATAGTAATAACACATTTCTGTCTGTAGGAACTTCCTCTGGTTCCCCTCTTGGCACCAAGGGAACTATAGGAAGCTGCCTGAAACAGGCACAAAAGCCTTTCTGTGGCAGGAAGCCAGTTCCGTTCACTTTCTGTCTCCTGCTGAGGGTATTGGGAACCCCTGAAAGGCTGCTGGCACTTGGCTGCAACAGGAAAGGAAAGGTCTGTGTCCAGCAGCTCTGCATTCCTAACTTAGACACACAAGGGAATTAAAAGAGGAAAAGTAATGCCCAGATTTCCTCTCCCAAGCTCTGTTTCTCAAGGCAATGCAGCCAGTCTCCCTCGAGGACCAGAGTGAGGCAGTCTGATCCCAGACTGAAGCTGTCGGTGCACACAGACAGGTACTGCCCTCTGCATTCATGGCAGCCTTCTTGCAAACACTAAAAGGCAGACAACCCCTGTGGCAACAAAATGAAAGCTGAACTCATCACAAATCGAGTCCTTTGGCATGTCACATAAGGTCCCATTAAAGTGTCCACATCCCAGCCTTAGACATCCCTGCCTGAAGTTCCAGCCACTCCAGCTGCCATTCTGCCCCTGGTCTGCCAGTGTGGCCCAGCTGCAGGCTCAGAGCAGGGGCTGCAATTCTGCCTCTGGTTTTAAGGAGCCTGTTGGTCAGTGCTGCTGAAGTTCTTCTGCCAGTCAGTGTCCTGCCTCTGAGTACACAGAGCTCTACAATGCCCTGTCACTGCTGTGTGGGGCCAGGCTGCCTGGGCACAGGAAACAGGACCTACAGTGCAAAGAGCAGGCAAGGGTAACGCTGCAGATGCTCTGTGTGGGACACGTGGAGGGGCACATCTGACACTCCCCTGACAAGTCTGTGCCACTCCAAGGGGCCTTCTATGTGCCAGAGCAATAGAGGTCCCTGAGTGTCACTATTAGCCACTGGAGTACATATCTCACTTAGACACACTGCTAAAACACATCTTTCTAATTTGGAAATGCAGATTTTGCTATCCTCCCCCTCTTCAAGCTCAGAATTGTTAACAAATGCTGCAGTTCAGAGGTATGAACACGGCTGTCCTAATAATGTGTCTCTCTAGATTCTTGTCATGCTGCCCTGGTGATATTCAGCGTGATAATGAAGGCAGCAGGGAAGGAAGAACAGAGAAAATAGCAAACAACCTGGGAATAATGTGGAGTTGCCATGAAGAGTCACAGATTTGCTTACTGGAATTTAGAGCAGTTTGATTTTTTCTCCAAAGTCCTGCTTGCTGTAGCAGAAGCCCATATGCAGCAGCAGAACCACTCAGTGGAGCTCAACACTGCAGGGGCAGCTCAGGTACAGATGAAAAGGTTTGTCCTGGGCACTTTGTCAGCTCCAAGATGCTCTTAGCCTACAAGATCCAGATGGAATGAGAAGATACAAACAGCCCCAGGGCTGACATCACCTCACAGCCTCGAGACATTCCTAGTTAAAATGCAGGAATGACCTCTCCTTTCCAACCATCCCTGGAAAGCACCTGGGCTGCCAGTCACTGAAGAGATCAAGGGTCAAGGGAACAGAATGGAAAAATAGCTCCTCCATTTTGCTGCAGGGCCTCAGAAGGTTATTGCAGCTGGGAGTGAGGGAAAGTGAGAGGGGATGGAGCAAATGAGAGAGGCAGGACCTCCTTGTAGTGGAAGGTGCAGGGGCAGGAGGGCCCAGAACGGCTCCATCGAGCACTCTGGCCTTGCCCTTTGTTCTCTCACACCAGCTGCCTCTTGCCTGCACTTGCTCCTCGCTCCCAGCACACCCAGCCCTGTGCTCTCCATTGCTCCCCAGCAGCCGTGGGGAGCAGCTGTGACAAGGATTGAACTGAGATCAGCAAGGGATCCAGACTTCTCTGTTCCCCCAAAACCGCAATGCATTGCAATAAAGTTAGCTTTTTCTTTCCTGCTCATTTAGCTGAACTTCAATGATATGGTCAAGGTAGCAAAACTTCACTGCTTAACTGGACCTAAAGCAGTAAGAGCCTTTTCATAGTTTCTGCAGAACTGTGTACATATAAATTTATCAATTTGTGAGATGATTTTTTTTTGTCTTGACATTTGTTTTTTATCTTTCTTAATAGACACAATGTTTAATTCACTGTAACTAAAGACACTGGGATTTTAGTGAGTTTTCTGTCAGTTCCCATAACTCATTTTGATGGGAACCCATTGGATTTTAATGGAAACCTATTAGGTGAACATATTGTGATCATTAATGAACTTGATGTGCAATTATACGGAGAACCACCTAAAGGTAATTAAAACCTATCAAGACCACTAGGGAATAAAGAGAAAGGAAGTTACTCTTGTTTAAGACAATTAGTGTAGACAATGATCTGAAAACAAAATAAATGATCCCTGATGAAGAAAAGCTGTGTAGGTGGCTACCCTGGAAGACATAGGCCATGCAAACAAGGGTTTCTTTAGAAAACAACAATTACTGTAGATTTTTCTATTGCAAGTACTGCTTTCACAGGGAAGTTCACCATTTTCCTTCCTATTGCTTAACTCTCTGACATTTTGCTAATGTCTGGTTCTCTCGGTCTAGGGCAGAAGAGCATAGATTGTTCTGACACCTCTGTGCTTGTAGATCCAGGCAGAGGGAAGCAAAGTAGTATTAATCCTTGTTATTTGAGAAGGATCTGCTGATGACATTGTGCCTGGATTGTGCACCCACCCCCCATTTTCTCTGTGTCCAGGGTAGCTGGAGAGGCTGCATGGGGCTAACAGAGCCACTTGGCTGGAATGGCTCAGGGAGCTCTCAACAGAGCCCAGGGACAGCAATACCCCAGCAGGTGGGTTCCAGCATGGAACAGAAGGAGCAGAGCTGTGTTCCACCCTTGTTACAGGTACTCAAGTGCAATGAAAAATTTTCTTTTAGTTCTTCTGCTGTTCTGCCCTAGTGAAGCACTGCTTGAACCCAGGGCCATACCCTCCTAACCGTGAAAGACCAGCATCTCACTGAGCAAGAAACCTGCAGACTCAGAAAGTGCCCCCAAATCACTGCTATATTCCTCAAAATCACAAGAAATCTTGTTGCTTGCTGACCACTGGACAATTAAAGGGCCCCTCACTCCATTGTCCCTGATCCACTCTGCATGCCTTTGGTGCAGAAGCAGGGAACAGAACGTAATTAGCTGGCGGGTGATGTCCACCAAATGTCATCCCTGAACACATTTGCTTTAGTCCCTATTCACCAGCATCGACAGCAAGGCTGCTTCCCCATCCACTGGCAAAGGCTTTCGCCAAGATTTTAGAATTCAACAATGAAACAGGCCTGCAACTAAAACATTTATCTGGCAGTTTTCCCTCTTTAAGTCAAAGTGTTATGTTGGCACACGGCACTGTGGGTGGCGATTTGCCAGAGAAAAGCATGTGTTGGAAAACCTTGCTCAATATTACAGCAATCTCGTGCTCGCAAGCCTCGAACGAGTCGAGGAGACTCTGCCAGGGGGGCTCCCGGCATCCACCCCTTCCCAGGGCAGGCACAGAGCAGAGCTGCACGTTCGCCTCCAGCTACGGACAAATGAGGTGTTGCTGGCCACAGCCTGGCGTGTTACATGTCCTGCTGAGGAGGAGTGGGAGAGCTGGGGGCTCTAGGGTGACTGCCTGGAGTACAAGTCAGCTGGTCAGCAGGAGGGTTTGTGGAGGATAGCACAGAAAGACATTGTTTTATATTTTTTAAACAGTGCCCTGCAGGTCCTTAAGTTTCTTTGGGACCAGCCCAAACGTTGGACAGCTCTGGTAGGCTTTTTATATGGGGCAGATAATCCTCACTAAAGCAGAAAGAAAGACCAGAGGGACTTGCCTGTAGTACAGAAAAACATATTGAGGAGGCAACAGTAACTTAATATGCAAGAGAGGCCTGGATTCAGAAGTCAGTTGCATCATTCATTTAGCAACACTCAAGCCATCGAGCAAGAGCTGGGCTGCCAAGTGTGTGCACTGGGCATTGTGCTCCTGCCAAGTTACGTCTTAGAGGAGCCAAGGAATGAGCCAGGACAAAAACAAGAGGATGGAATGGAGTAGTACTGAGCCAAACAAAATCAGGACTCTGTTCCCCCTGGCCTCAGCTGCCCAGGTACGTGGCCAATGATGGAACCAGGAGAACAGGGCCTGTGAAAGCTGTGCCCATCCCATTTGCCAGGTCAGCAGGGCAGAGCCTGTTGCCACAGTGGAGCTCAGCGCCAGCAGAGCTGTTCCCCTGGCAAACACTGGCAAGCCCAGAGCTAAAACGTCCCTCTGGCCATCCAGCTGAAGTTCAGCCCTTTGGGGCACTTCTAAGCATGTGAGACATGTCAGATGCTTCTAAGCACGTGAGACATGAAGTCTGCTGCTGAAAGAAAGGCTCCAACTCAGCCCTGGCTTCTGAGGCTGGTGCTGGGGGTCACTGGATGAGATAGGGACCTCTGCTTTTCAGCCAGCATGGTCAGAGCAAACCCTCTTCCCAACAAGAGCACGAGCAGGACAGCGAGAACAACACACCTTCTGTTGTAAGAACCGACAAAGCTGTTACCACAACTGGCAGCTAAGTTAGACATCAAAAAGCCACAAAATAGGTTACCATTCATTCTGCTTTTTCAGCATTATGTACACCTGTATTTCAAAGTCTTCAGACAAAGCCTTATCCTGCTGCCTCATTTCACTCCTCTCCTGCTCCCTCCTCCATCCCCATGACAGCCTTGAGGCCAGATGTTCACCAAGCATGTGGCTCTGTGAATTGCACCAGACAATGGCAAACTGCACCTCCTCTGTCATCTGATTTTTCTCCCTTAGCTATACTGAGTGACAAAAACACTTTTTCACATCAATCTTTTTTATTATAAAGTTGTGCAATGCCTCCAGGGTCTGTCTGAGACTCCGGCTGTTGTGCTGGGGCAAGAGTTGTCACTGTGATCACCAGGAGTTACAGCACCCCTTGAAAAATGCAGTTTCAGCTTTGAATTCCTTAGTTTGGATTGTAATTTCTCACTACACTTTAAAAATGAAAGCAACAGACTTCAATCCTCTCCTGTGTCCATGCAGCTGCAACACTAGAATTGGCTTTGAATCACCTGGATCTAGAAGATGCAGGACACGTAAGTGTCCAAGGTTCGGGTGCAGTCTCACAGCATTGCAAGCTCTTGAGCCAAGCCAAGCCCTAGGAGCAGGGTAGCAACAGGAAGTGACAGGCCAAGCTGCTACAGCTATCACCGAGTGTGGTTAGAGCAAAAGCAATTTCATTTCCCTTTAATGAGGTTTCCAGGTAAAGCCGTTCTGGGTTTTCCAGGACCTTCACCTTGCTCTGTTTCAAACTGCCGGCAGGGCAGATGTCACACAGGAAATCCCAGTGCTGGGCAGCTCCTCCTGCCCAGCAGAGCCTGCTCTCCTGAGCTGCAGAGCAAACACTGGAATCTAGCACACCTCAGTGGAAGTCAGTAGAAGAGCCCCCTTGTCGGGCATCCCGTGCTTGGAGCACTCTCTCCTCCAGCTGCCAGGCAGAGCAGGAGCCTTTCAGACTGAGAGGTATTGGAGGGCAACCACTCTGGAAGAAAGGATCACAGAATAAAACAGCCCTGCAGCAGGTACTCAAAATTTCTGTGTAAGCAGAGGAACACCTCACTTCCTCTGAAAAACAACATAAAATTTTAAAAAATATTGTGTGTAGAGCAGGAGGAGAAAAACATGTGGCTGTGATTCATATATCAACCTTTTGTTAATAAGCCTTTATATTTCTATCTGCTTCACTTCACTGCTGTGTGGACCTGCTGTGTTTTTACATGTCTCGCAATGCATACAGGGTCTTTAAAAAAAATAAAGATAATACAGTAATATTGTACTAGTGCCAGTAGCACAAGTCATCCTTCAAACTGCTCCCCTCCTGACAAAAGTGCATGCAATGTACGTGCCTGAAATCCTCCTTAGGAATCCTAGCCTGTTTCATCTTTACCCTCCATTTGAAATGAAGCAGGAGATGAGAATAAAATATTTTCATTTTCTGCAGTTCTTGCCTTTTGTCTCCATGGTGTGGCTGCCCTTGCCCCTGCTGCAGCTGAGCCCATTCTTTTGCTCCGAGTACCAGTTGGGATTTTTGACCTTTGGAAGAAAATAGCAGTTCCACCACCAGAAGGTTCTCAGTTCAGAAATACTTCTTCCATAAGGGACATCACTCCCTTCTCCTTTCCTCTTCCCCCAGACCACCAGCAAAAGCTTCAAAAACCTTTTCTTGCCTCCCCTGCAAGCCATTTAACCCTCTACTTTGCCCTGGGCAAGCTCAGTAACTGATCTGCCATTGCTTTGTACCTGTGTCTCCTCAGCTATCTAAAGCAACACAGATCAGAGGGGCAGACACACAGCAAAACTTGAGGTAGGAGGTGGGATCTGGAGTGGTTTCACCTTTTTGCCTTTGTTTCCTATGTCTCTCTTCAACCCAGCTGCTTCTGATAGACGCCATGAAAAGGACTTGAAAATGCCCACAGAAATGAGGGAATAACATGGGATCCAGGATTTCATATTGTATTTGTTGTTCCAATCTAACATATCTAAACATTCATATTGTCCTTGGATAGATTTACATTATTTTTGGTGTTTGCATTTCCTACATTTGATGGAACCATTCCAAACCTGTCACAGTCTGTCCCAGGCCCTTCCCATAGGGTGAGTGTCAAAGCCACTATTTCTGTCTGTCTGCACCCACCTAAACATTGAGTGCCTGCTTCCCAAGACACACAACTTCCCTGTGCCAATATAATACACAGATCGTACCTGTATATCACATTAGCACTGTGATGGCCTATTTTCATCCCAATCCTCACACTTACTCCTGGCTCTAAATTGTTCTTTATAAAGAGGTCTGCAGGGACCTTGTTATTTTTATTGCTGTAATAAGGCAGCTCTACAGGAGAGAGGGAAAGTGTTTAGAAAGATAGTAAAGGCCCCGAGGCTGTCTGAATGTCAGGGAAGGCCTGTTGCAGAGGCCAAGCGACTTGGGCTCTCGCCTTGGTGAACACCAATCAATTTGGCTTGCAAAACGCGTGCCAGACAATAAAATACAAAGGGTGGAGGTGCCCAGCTCAAGGATTAACTGGCACCGGCAACTCTGCCCAAGAAAGGAGCAAAACAGAAATACAACCCCTCCTCAGAGGTTGCTTCGGGGTGGTGCTCTTCCTTCCATCACCAGGGAACAGGCACCTTCAGCCACAATGATCTGAATCTCGGGGAAGCACTCTGAAAAAGCAAATTACCAGCAGCACTTTTATGTATTTCAAGTAATTCAAAGCACAGCTCATCAGGCAGATGAGGTGATTAATGGTGTTACCCAAGGTGCGTGCTCAGCAGGCACCAATGCTCAGCAGCCCTGTTAGAGGACCATGGATAGACAGACAGACAGACAGACAGATAAAGTGTCCCATGGACTTGGAGGAGAGTAAGTAGCACACTGACAGGTGAGAAGTGCCTGTCAGAAAAGAGGACCAGTACACTCACTGAAACAGCCATCGATCCTATCAGTGCCACTGTCTACTCCAGAAGCAAATCCTCCAACGTGCATGACAAAAGGTCACAGCCTGGATTTAATTTCCAAATCATGCAGTAATAACGCAGAGAGATAATGCTAAAGGTAGAGCAAGAATAAGAGACTTTCAGGGTTACAGCTGAAGCAAAAACAAACATTAAACAAATTGGGTGACAAGAGCTGTGCCCACCCTTGCCACAGCCACTTTGGCTGAGCAGAGATGCTCCAAATGCTCTTGACCAAATGTCAAAAATCAGGAAATGCTATTTCATCAAGAACAGAAGTGCTCCCTGGGAACGTGGGCAGCTCAACAAAGCTTGAAATAGGAATACTTCTGAACAATTTGTTCCTACATTCTGAACTCTATATCCCTATATACTTTACTGTTATATATCATCTCTGACACTTGGAAATTATTGCAAAGAAATGCTTCAGTATAAGAGATTTGTAATGGTTTGATAATGTTACTTTGCAGGTTTTTTCCCAACTGAAATATTTCAGCTATTGTGACTAATAGAACATTTCAACATTTTGATTTTAATCACAATTTAGGACCAAAAAAAAAAATCTGAAATACTAGAATTTCTTGAGGGACCAATATTTTGTTTTCCAAAAAGCCTTATTGCTGAGGAGAAACTAAAAAGTTAGTGTCTTGGGAAGTGATTCAGTGCTGCAACAGCATCTCTGACATGAGAGCACACTGTACTAATAGATGAGGCTGTTGTATGATGCTAATGTGGAAACTGGAGCTCCAGCAAACTGTTCATCTCCCTGGTGAACAGCTGAGCTCAGTAGCTCACAACTGTTTGCATTATACGCTCCCTTGTTGTTGCCATGAGGCCAAGAACACATATTCAGTTCCCTCAACATTCCTGCAAGACTTAATACCCATTCCAGGTTCCCTCTTGGCACAGAGAATTTGCTGGCTTGATCCAAAAGTGAAAGCCTCTTTTCTTGTCTCAATCCCATTGCTTTCAGCAAAGTGGCAACTCGCTTTTCCGAGCGCGCTGGGATGGAAAGAAAGAGCTCCCCACTCCATACCTGTGTGACCCACAGAGGCTGGGCCTGGAAGATTTGCAACGGGAGCCATTCTGCCACCATTATCTCAGAGCTTCTTTTCACATCTTACAAGGCAGTGATTGATCTGCCCATTGCAATGGGTTTGACTAACATTTCATTACCTGTCCCCACTGAAAATGTTGTTTGATTTAGGTTCAAAGAGCTCATTATGTAGGGCTTTTTTTTCCTCAGGAAAAAAAAATGAAATGCAGAATAAGGTAGTATCAAGTCCTGAGCTAATTACTATTTGCCAAGGCTTGGTTGGTGTATGAGTGTGTCTGAGATTTTGCTCATTACCAGTTGTATAATATGATTTCTACTTCACAGTTAATTAGTACCCAAAAAAATAACCTAAGGATTTTACACAAGCCTAGTTGGAGGACAAGAAATAAACCACTGAGGAGTAGGTCTGGGGAAAGTCCCCAGTGAGGACACTTTCACTATTGATGTAAAACACTCAGAGGTTTAACTTTCAAAACAGACATTTTGGGAGAAGCTCTGAAGCATCTCAAGGAGAGCCTCTGTGCCATAATCAGACAGTTGAATTCCATCTCATTCCACAAGCTCAGTGTTTTTATGTGGCTGATGTCAACAATCTCCAAACAGGCCCCAGCCCAGGCTGGGGACCCTGGTGTCCATTGCCTTGGCAGAGGCACTGAGGTGATGCTCAGCCTGGCTGACTCTCATTGCAGCACTTGGCTTCCAAGAATCTCCTTCTTTCACCAGTTTTTTCCAAACACCTGAAGCTGACCTAGAGAAACTTGACTTAAGCATTAGCACAAACACCTCCTTCTTCCACCACCACAGTATTTACCCTGAGACAGTGGAAAATGTCAGTGATCCTTTGAATTCAGGAGAGCCAAGACAGACCAGTTGACAGATCTGCTCCCCCCCCATCAACCAGGCTCCTTTAGGTTACGCATAGACATGTGAATTACCTCCCCAGCTGTGCAGTGTGACTGAAGGATAATCATCTTACTCCTAAAAGGCTTCATCTTGGCTAGTGCTGTTCTCTACTGCAGGAACGAGACATACTGGAAAGATGCCACTTCAATTTTGAAGCAGATGGGTTTTACTATATGTGTGGGTTTGGTGGATTTAGTTTGTTCTCCAAGGTCATTGAGCTATTCTGACCTTTGGGCTGAACCTGAAAGGACCCTCTGTATATTCCTTCTAAACCAGTTCATTCAGCCCTACTTTCTGCCCTTTTCAATTCAAGATGCTTTTGCCCTTTCAAACATGTGCAGTTGTTCTATCATGAGTTCTACCAGCCAAAACAGAAAATAAAATTTACGATGTACACAAGCAGACACTCAGTGAGCCTCTTCCAGCAGCTTGGCAAGAAATAAAGCCTACTGGGAAGTATTAAAACCAATGACCATCCCAGACTCTTTAAAAAGAAGTTAGATACCAGTAACCCAATGTGTGGCTGTAAAATGTCTTGCTCTGTCTAGGTCTGTGTTTGTCATCATATCAAAGCCTAGAAGTGGTCTCCACTCTGCCTGTATTGGAATTCTTCATTATTCACTACTCCTCCCAAATCTGATGTGATCTGCAAACTAGGAAATCTTGCTTTCTATGTCCTCAGCCAAGTCTTTCATACACTGTAACTATCAGAAAGACCAGGATCTGCCAGTGCAGTCTCCTACAGTACACGCTCCTTTATTAACTTGTCTTTCATCTTGAAAGGCTTCTATTTATGCCTCCTTTCCCCACTCTGCTCCTGTCCTCTGGCCAATTTTCAATCAGTGAGCCAATTCTTCCCCTTTCCAACTCCCCACCTTTAGACATTAACCTCCGACGCGGGACCCTGTCAAACACCGTCTGAAGATCCAAGCCTCTCCTGACTCCTGCTTAGCCTCTTGTCTATGCCGACAGGAGTGTATGTTCTAAAAAAAGAAATTTCCAAAAGTTAGCGAGGCAGAAAAGGTCCTTTCCGGAAACCATACTGGCTATCTTTGGTCAAGCTGTGCGTTTCTCAACAGGCCACCTTTCATCTATTAAAACATTTTCTAAGACTTGTCTTCACCTGAAGGGAAACGAACTTCCCTGCAAGACCCTGGTGCACATCTGGGTCGTTCCTTAAATAATGGTGGGAGGCTGTCCGCCTTCCACCTTTGAGGAATCTCCTGCAAAACACTTCAGCTCTGTGAAGTGCCTGTGAAAACCTTTCCAATTTAGACCCACAGTTCCTTTAACCTCTTTAATAAGAGAGCCATGGAGTAGGGGGTTTGGTACCAACCATCCACTTCACACCCTTCAGCTCCCTGAAAGCTTCATTTTCTGTGCTCTCTTAGCCTTTGAGGAATAAAGTCTGGTTTCCACCTTTCTACTTACAACTTTGGTCCAGGCAGCTTCTCTCTGACTCAGGTGTATTCTCTCTGCCAGTAGCCAAGCCTGATATTTCTACTTGCCTTTTCTCTACTCTACAACCAATGGATTAGAGCAAAATTAGTTTCTGTCTTTGCAGCCAGCCTTTTCCTCCTGCTGACGAGCAGACTCTGGCAGCTTGTTCTCACCTGCTCAGCTCCAATGCCAAAATGTCCCCAATTACCAAAGAATCCCATATATCCTGCTCTGTGTGTGATCATTCCTACACCATTACCTGCCGCTCAATTCATAGCCTCTCCCAGAAGCAGCAGTAAAGCTGTCTCAGTGTGCCACTTTACACCCACATTGAGTCTCCCTGGCCTCCAAGGAGTGTCTCCACTCACAGCCACCTTTCTGCCATGCCACTTACTGAGATACCTGTGTGCACAAGCAGCTTCCTCACATGCCACGTGAGGAGATGAAGATCCTGTGTTGCTTACACAGCTACATAAACAGCCTTTTTCCCAAGCCAATAGGTTGTTCTGCATTATTAGAAAGAGCTGATTTAAACACATTCCCACAGTTTCATGGGTTTGTTACAGTCCATCATGGGGAGTGGCTGCAGTTTGTTTTCTCTGCGTGTTCTCATCGCCCTGGACAAAGATGCTACATTTATAAAATGGAAAGAAGCAACATCAACACTTATTTGGGCAGTTGTTTTTGAGTTTGAGTCATTGTTGGTGCTTAGTGTGAAGCAACAGAAGGACCAGCTGTAAATAATTTCTAAGTCCAGCAAGGACTGAACTCTTCACAGGCTTCCCAGTTTATCCACAATGTACAGTGGATGATGCAGGGAGAAGTAAAAATGGTTCTGCTCTATCTGCCTGACTTCCATGTTCTTCCCACCAAGGCAAGGCAAGGCAAGGCAAGGCAAGGCAAGGCAAGGCAAGGCAACTCTTCCCTTCAGCTTCTCTTTCACTGTCCTGCGTTTAGGTCATCCAAGACAGAGATGGTTCCTTGCCAGAAACCCTTCCAATCTCCAAACAAAGCAGCAATTCTTCTGGCAGCTGGTGGAACAGAGGACTGAGAACCAAGCTTGTCGCTCTTCATGGAATTGTTCCAGGCAGACAACCTGGCTTACAAAGCTTTACACTGTGGGCTACTCTGAGCAGCAGCCATGTGAAGAGGAAAAACAGCTGCTCCTCCGGGTTTTCCCGAATTCTTCTGTGTCCAAGGGGTCCTGAGCCTCAGCTGCACCCACCCGGCCAGGCACGGCCTAGGGACGGTTCATTCTGTAGGGAAGAAGGAAAGTCAGGTCTCTCACAGGTGCTTTCCAGGCCGCCTCTTAGGACCACAACGAGATCTTAATCCATCAGTCCAGCAGAGGTGGCAGGAAAGGCTGGAAAGGGGGACTGGCCCTCCCCAGCACAGCCAGGGCTGCAGCAAGGCCAGGACAAGGCATCTCCCCTGCTCTGGTGTCCTGGCTGTGAGGGCATCTGCCACTTCAGCTCCACGTCGAGACTGCAGCAGACTCTCCCTGTCCTCTGGACTGAGCCTCTTTCCCCTTGGCCCAAAAGACAGCCAAGGTCACATTTGCTGAGCTCCAGGCTCCACAGAATCTTTGTTTGTTTCAGACAAGCCAGGGGGAGCAGACAAGAGAGAGTCAGTTAGTGTTATCACAACTAATGCAGCTCATTAGAATTGTTTTAAGCTCTGAGAGCAAATGAATATCTAATGAGATTTCCCCCCAGGTGTAATTAGCAATAAGCTTTACATTGCTCTAAAAATACCCTCCAATTTTTTGAAAAACTAAATGCAGATAACTGGAAGCTCTAGTTACACTTAATGAACTGAACAAAGCACATTGAAAACTAAGAATATTTTAATTGTGTTTATTTAGCCTTCAGCAAAGGATCCAAGACATTTTCATAATCATCAAATTAATTTCAAAATGCTCCTTTGTAAGTTGTCCAGCCAGCAATGTCGATGTTGATCATATTCAGAGGACTATTTCCTGATCGGACAGTCCATTTACTAAACAATGCATTATTCAAGAAACTGGAGCCATCTCTTCACCAATTCTTCCTCCCACGGGCAGTTTAGAATATGAAAAGAATTTATTGATGCAAGAAGAAACACTGCAGTTCTGGTTAGTGAAAATAATTATGATTACATATCTTCTTTCTCCACATTTGTCCCAAAAAGAATGGTGAGGAAAATACTCACTTTCTTTAAAATTCCCAAATATTACTAAAGTAGGTATTACCTTTCACATTCACTTCAGTAAGAAGGTGACTTCATATCACCGAGTAACCCAAATGACCAATTAATTTTGGCAACTATCAACCAGAGCTGTCTAAAACTCTGACCTCTGAAAGAAAAGAAGCTACAACTTAATACACATATCACCTTTCCCTAGAAGTGTTTAGGACTCAATCCTGGCTTTGATTAAACCAGGAAAATACCAGTTAGATTTTGTGTCATGGTTTCTCTGCCTCTGGTGGCTGCTGCCAGGCTTCCAAGATGGAGTGTGAAGTGGCCACTTGCCATCAGATACCTCCAACCTCAACCTGCAAGCAGAGCTTGAGCCAAAGAAGCAAATTCATAGAATGGGAGCAGTGATGAGACCTTTTCTAGGAACTGTCAGTACCATTCTACTAGAAAATGCAAAATCCCACTCAGTCCCTTAGACTCCCCTGCACTTCCATCACAAATAACAGGATGGCTGCTTCTTCACAGCTTCATCCACACGTCCCTGAGCAAGCACAGAATAGCAGGACACAGGAAGGGACCATGGCAACTCTCCACCTTCTTCTGCTAATGGTGCTCCACGAGTGGCTGCTGGAGCCCGGCTGGGGCCGGCCCGGCTGCGCTGCCTCAGCCAGCCCAGGTAGTCACATCCCATCCATGTCCTTTGTCTCCATGCTCGCTGGCTTCCTCTGAAGCATCGCAAAGGAGAGTTAATTAATTCTGATCACTCCTAATAGTCTTCTAGGTCACAAATTGGTGATTCAGCTTCATTAATTTGATTTCTAACATTTCATCCTTTGCACTCTCTGCCCGATTAGCTTCTTGAAATTTAGTTTCAGTAAATGGGATGAGCAAGGCAGAAACTTCCAAAGAGATTTTCCTCATTGGCATTTGGAGGACACGCCGCAGCGCAGAACCCCCGGACTCGCAGCCAGGGTGCGGTCACCTCCATTTTGCAAACTTCCTGATGACGGGGTGGTGTGGCCAGGCTGCAGTCCGAGTCACTTTGCAAAGGAAGCATTGATTCTCCTTTCACTCAGACAGGCCTAAATCAGGAAAAGCACCAGCGCAAATTGCACTACAGCAAGACTAGCACAGGAGAAAAATCAGACCATCGAATGTCTGAAAAGAAGAAAGAACTAATTTTTCTGATAGTGTTCTTAAATAAAAGCTGACATTGATTTGTAGGAGTATGTAAGCAGAGATTATATATACTGAAAAATTCTCCAGTCCCTCAGGCATCTACACAGGCAATGTTGGGAAACAAAGCCACACTTTGGAGGAGTAAGGACACTGTGAGTCACCAAATGCTGTTCCTAGTCTTAAGGCATTCTTAGACAGGTCATTGCTATATGACCCCTAAAAAGAATATTGCAGGTAGAGCAAGTGAATATATTCTACTATATTTGGGATCTTGGTGGGGTTTTAAAACTAAAAGATTTTTTTTAATGACCCAGAGATGATTATGGCTATATTTCTGATTTTCAGACAAGAAATCCAGATTGTAACATGGTATGTTTATATTTGTCTCCCTGTGATAAGTTTTTAATGTATTCTATTGTACAGCATAACTCTTCCAATGGGAGATCAAACCAATTTCTTCTTTGGGTAGGACCTAGTCCTCCTTCCCAATAAATAAAAGCTTCAGAATACTAAAACATTCTTGCAAATCAATGCTGCATACACAAAAATCATTATTTCAGCTGCAGCAGGGGGAAAGAGGCAGGAGTAACATCAGTTGCGTAGAAAAGCAGCATGTAATTCTGTGACACTGAAAGTTTCATGAGAAGGTCAGAGGAAAACTAGAAAATGTTCCATGGTCCAGGCAGAAAATTGTACCTTTGTCTCCATACAGATTCCTGAGAAGCAATGTCTTCTGGCCCTGAAGTTCATTGTGAACGTCAGCCCAAGCCACGGTTTTTCAGCCAGGTTTGAATCAGAGAGGTGTGTGTGGTTTTGCCGCAAAACCACGAGGCAATACAAGTTTGGGGATATTCTACCAAACCTAAGCTAAAGTTTATCTGAGCAGAGCCATGTGAACTCAGCTCCCACCTGCCTGGTGGGTTTCACTGCAAACTCATCACAGAGCTCCAGCTGCAAAAGGAAACAGATTTCAGAGGCCAGTGTAAATCTTGGGGAGAAAATATTTTCTAGGAAATTAGTTGAAACATGCAGATGTACACCCAGAGCAGCACAACCTGAGAGAGAAAACAAACCACAGCTGTGGCTGGAAAACCCCCTGCCCTGTCGGCAGCACAGCTTTTCACATCACAGGAGCCAATGAACAAGTGCTGGAGTGTTCTCACTGCTCAGACATGTGCAACCTGGACCCTTCGCTGGGCTTATTGTTCCCTTGCAAAAGGCCCATTTAGAGCAAGCCCAGCAAGCCTGAGAGGGGAAGGAGGACAATGGCAATCTCTCCCATTCAGCAGCACAGGCCTAGGAAATATTTGCTACTCCAGGAGAGCAGCAGAGGCGCCTTTTCAAAGCTCCCTTTGCTGGGAGGTGAGTGACAGCTGAATCACAGTGCTGCTTTCCAAGAGCCAGACCTCAGTAGCACTGCCAAGAGTGGCCCGTTGTATTCAGAGCCCCGACACAGCTGCAGTTACTGGGAGGTCCTGCCATTGTCCTCCCCCAGCAGAAAGATGTTTCTGTCCCCCCTTCACAGACCTCCATCGCTGCCCAGTACAGGCAGGCTGAATGAAAATGTCAGCAGCAAGCACGGAGCAGATGTGAAGGGACCATGCTCTCTGACCTGGATTCACCCATCACGTGGGCTAACGCTGTTCGATTGAGAACCGCTTTGTGAGACAAGCTCAGGGGGATGGGACGCTGCCACCCCCAGCAGCCCGAGCACAGGGCACAGATCTGACCAGCTCAGGAACGGGCCTTCGGGCCAGACTGAGAGAAATTCTGCCAGGGAGTCACCCAGGGAGAGATCAGCACCATAAGAGCTTTGCAGGAATGGGCACTCAGAGTATACTGAAAACTGTCCTCATCTAATCCCACCCTTAAATTCTGCACAGTACCCATGGGTCACAGCTAATACCCCTCTTCTGAACAGTGACTGTAGTTTCAAGTCCAAGCTTTAGTAGAAATAAAACCAATAAAACCCAAAAGTTTTAGAAAGCATTAATAATATAATGTCTCCTGGAAGTATGGCAAACAGTTTGTGATACCATTCTGCCTCCAGAATAGTAAAAGAAAGTTTATTCGAAGCAAACAAAAAAATAAAAGTTAAAATAACTAGTGTAGCTTCACAGTCCAAAGTAAATAAGATGCAGAAAAAGCAGAGCTGAATAAACTAAGAGAAAAATGCCACAGATGTTCAAAACAAATTTTAAGCAAATTTTGTCCCCATTATGTTTGTGACACTTCTTCAGTAAATGCTAGAACTGCAATTCATTAGCTCAGTGCTCACGGTGAGATCTTAAATATTCATCAGAAGCACATCCAAGTGCCTGCCTACACAAAGACTCATCCCTGGCCTGTCCCCATGCCCCAGCAGAGCACTCACCGCCTGGGACCTGCCACGGCTGCAGCCAAACATATGGGCACAGAGCTACAGCCACTGAGGAGAGCACCAAACAGCACGACCGTGGCTGCGTAAGAGAAGGAAAGGGAAGGGAAGGGAAAAGACTTGGGAGGTCTGTCAACAGGGCAAGCAGTGTGGTCCAAGGGGGATTTCACTTCATTTGGGAAACAACAGGACACTTACGGAAGGGCCTGTGTTCCTGGGGATAGTACAGGAGAGCAGCTGCTTTACACTGTCAGCCAGATCAGAGAGAAGTCTGCATCCAAGGGCTGGATGTGAGCCAGGTGTACTAAATGACTACAGAGATACCTAAGATACAGGGATGGCAATCTCTCACCAGGTTTGAAATGCAGATGAGGGTCTGCAGAAAGGGCAGCAACACAAATATCTTGGAGCTGAGAAACGCCAACTTTGAAGGGAAATGAGACAAAGCTGAAGGAAATTGGCTGGGATTCAATAAAGCCTGAGAAATGCACAATGGAAAGAGTTTAATGCAGTCAGAAATTACATTAAAACAATTCTGCTTTTCTGCTTTACAGCATTTTTTGCCTCATCAGAATTATTTTCTTGTCTCTCTTGATCAGTGGCAGAAGCCAAAATTTCACAAGGAAGAAGTCTCATTGTCAAAGTACTAAAAACGTGGGATCCATGGGATCCTCGACTCCTCTCATCCAAGGACGAAGGACCAGAGCAAGGCAAAGCCGGCGCAGAGCGTGGGTGCGGGAAAGCCTCGGCAGTTCGTACGTGCCCGGAAGGGCTCTAGGTGTGCAGCAGGAATGGCCGCTCTGTCAAACAGCTCCCGGCAGGAAGGTCAGTGCCGCGAGTGACAGAATAAAACTGGAGGGAAGGAGCAACTTCTTACCCGCACTTCAAAGCAAACAAAGTGCCAGTACAGACAGCACAATGGGGCCATTGAAACCGGAGAGTGATAATGGGAGAGGAGGCAGCACCATACAGCTTAAAACCAAAGCAGATTCTTTCCAGAACTCACTCCCAGAGGCATTACAAACTGAAGGGAAAAACAAGAGAGTAAAAATAGATTCAACTCTGATCCACAGTAATTGCACAACAGGGATAATAGGGATCTCAGAGGTGGAGATCGTGAAGTGGCAGGATTTTAGAAATTAAAACTGTGAGCACCAAGAATTAAAGCAGAACTTGATGAATCTGGAAACTACAACCAAAAATGCTGCTTCAGCTCTGGGCTGGCTGGGACCTTTCTATAAGTTCAAGAAAAGGGCCTTCAAGGATTCCTTCTGCCTTGACAAACACCCCCTTATAAGGAAAGTGGGGTGTGTGCAGTTTATATGCAGCCACTAAACCCCAGGAGAGGGAAAACCATTCTGCCCCTGCCCCTGGCTGTAAACAGAGCAGACATGAAGCCTCCACCTCTGTCTTCTCCCCAGCTTCGTAGTTATTCTGATAAACTACTGTTTTCCAGCCCAGCAGGATTCTTCCAGCTCTCAGTTCCAGGGGGAGCTCATACTGAACAAACGACGTGTGCTCCAACTTTAAAAGCTTGCTCTTCCCATGTATCTGTCTCTGTCCTGATTTTATCTGCCTCAAAGGGCAAGAAAATTTTGACTAACAGAAAGCAATTAAAATGAGAGACTACTCAACACTTGAATTTGTTCCAATTTACTGAGTCCTAAGTAGGTTAGCCATGGTGAGCAGGAGGCCCAGCCCGTGTGGCTGGGGCACAGAGGGGTGCAGAGCATCAGCGCTGCTGCACACCTGGGGAGTGGCTGTTGGACCCCAGCCCAGGGACAGCGCCACAGCCTGCAGTTCCTGAGCACGTTCTCTTCTCCGTCTCTTGCCAAGGAATTGCCAGTGTCCTCACCTCCCAGGGGAGGGCAGACCAGTTCCACAGAGCCTGGGCAAGTGCTGAGTGCAGCTCCTTTTTTCTGTGCATAACAGCAGGTTTGGAACAGGGGTAATCACAGCCACTTTTATGTGCTAAAAAATAGTGACTCACTCTTCCTCCCCAAACCAACCACGTGATGGAGAGAAGAGATATACTTTGTTTTCTCTTTCTTTGCCTTCTGGTTTGTGGTCCATTTGCTGAATTCATTTCAAGTTTTAAAACGTTCTCACAAAACCACAAAGATTAGAAATTATCTTTCATAATATAAGAGCTCAAATTGAACAAAAAGCCATTTCTTTCAGCATCTGGAAGAAAAAAAAAATCCATCAAAAACTGCAGAACTTAGTCACACTATCAACAGGATGCAGTGAGCCCTCTTCTAGCAATCCCAGCATGATCTGAGCACCTTGTTCCCAATAACAGTTCTGCCTCAGGAATAGCTAGGCAAAGTCAGAGAGCAAATCTGCTCTCACTGCTGCCTCTACCCAAGACCCTGAGGAACAGAAGCATGCCTTTTCTTGATTGACAGTTCTCTCACACCTGTAAGAAAATATTTCCAATATTACACGTACTGCTATTTAAAGAGAATCTCCAATCTTTCTGCATTTACAGCAGGAGCACAAGCCTGATGAAGAATGGAGCACTGGGTCTCTCTCAATGTCACACTAAATTTATACAGACCTCAGAGTAGAGGCATATGTCATTTTTCTCTGATTAACACATTTCAAATGGGATCTAGACAAGTCTGATGGAGAGACAGGGTTTGGAGGTAAATGAGGTGGTTTTGATTCGAACCCTGGCTTCCATCAAAATGCTGTGGTCTGCTTAGAATGTCTGCAGACATCATTTTACAAGGCACATTTACACAAAATCCCTGGGGGTTTTAAACACTGACTTGCAGCAGGACCCAAACTAGAAACTGTGCAACCAGACTGCCTGGAGCAGTTTGCCTGCATCCCCAGAAGATGCTGAGGTGCAGTGGCTGTGCCACACCATGCAGGTTGCTGGCAAGAGCAGGCACTGACTCTGTACTCCCACCACAGAACCTGCTCTGCCTCACTCAGACATGGGGATTTGCTCTTTCAGGATATTCTACAGTGCCTTAGGACTAGATTTCTGAAAGCAAACCCTTGGCCTTGTTGCTGGCTTTAAGCTCCACTGCAGCTACCCTAGAGGAAATGTTTCCTTCATCCTGGCCCCTGGAGCAATGCCCAATGCACGAGGCAGCATCTCCTGTATTTTAACTGTCTAGTAAATCCTTCAAATGCTTCTGGCTCACAGATCAAGCATTCAAACTAGCCTTGTCCTAGGGTAACAAGCTACCCCAGTGTATAAAGAGCAATGGTTTATGCTTTTCTATCTGAGCAAACAAGAGAACAGTAGCAGAATGTCACCATTCTTAGCTAATTTGTCACTTCAAGCAAGAACAGGGCTTTTATCTCTTCCTTTTCATTACAACATGGTGAGACAAACATTTGATATCAGTAAGTAACTAAGCTGGCTGCAGAGGACAAACAAATAGCTGCAGACGGTTGTTTGGTAAGTGATGAGCCTTTTTGGGCTCGATCACCACCTGTAGGCAAGCTTTGATTCAGACATGAGATCATGGAGGAGAAAGTCAGGCATAAAGCAGACATGCATGAGAGCAGCACCTCATCTCTTCTGGTACCTGGGACAGCAAACAAGTGCAACTCCTGTAAACGCCAGTGGGGGAAGGGGCAGAGGACATTTCTCCAATGCAGCTTTTTTTTCTACCCAAATTAATATGTATTCTTTGTACAGGTGCTCCTCCCTATTCCCACCCAAGCACACAGAGTGCACTGTGTGATATCAGCAGTGCAAAGGCTGCTCCAAATAAACAATTTCATGTCACTAGAGACAGTATCTTTCTCACCTGTGTATGCACATGAGCACACGCCAGATCACCAGCCTGAAAAGCCTCTCCTTGGCACAGGAGACTTAGTGGCAGCAACGCAACAGCTTTGCTCTCATTCACAAAGCCAGGAGGAAAATTACTTGAACCATAAGCTGCTGAATCTGTACAGTGTGGAGAATTTGGTTCTGCTTCAGGAAAGTGCAGCCAGGCTGAGATGCTGCTGAGGCCAGGAAGGAACCTCAGTGCGTCAGCCTGGCACGGCAGGACTGTGTAGGGAGCTGGCTCCTGGCCCTGGAGGGCTGTACCTGACACAAATGTTTCCAAATTCCGACTCCAGTCCGGGATTCTTTGGCCTGACAGCATGTTTCACCTTTAAGCGAAGCTCAAATGTCAGACAGCCGCTAAGCCAAAGGGGAGCGGAGCCGTGAACAGCACCAGCACGGCAGCGGGTGAAGGGGTGAAGGGGGGAGCGGCTGGCGGCTCTCACTGCGCTGCCGCCAGTCCAGCGGGAGCGGCAGCAGCGCCTGAACCAGGCGGGTTTAACCGGGGTGCTTGGGACTCCAATATCAAACCTAGTAGCCGCTAGATGGCAAACTCACAGCCCGAACTGCGCACACTGACCGCCAGGCTCCTCCAGGGCTCTGAAATCAAGGGTGCCAAAAGCCAGCGGGAGGGCGGGGACGCGCGGCTGACACACACCAAGCACGACTGGTTCGTTCCTTCACCAGGTTCAGTCTCTCCGCGTGTTTCTGTCCCACCACTAAACTGCACAAAGATGAGCTGTAAGCGTGCTGCCAACTGTGTAAACCAGCTCCTGGTGTTAATGTGGAGGTCGAAACATCCCAGGCACAGCTATGGCAGAAGGGACAAAACAAGATTCCAACACATCCACTAAAAACATATTGCTTAAGCCAGAAAAAAAATCCTGCAGCCTGCAAATAACATGGCTAAAGAAGCCCAGATTGCAGATGATGTATTATTCATTGCTAACATCTCTGTAAGCCTCCAGCCAATCTCGTTTTCTCAGTGCTGGCTGCAGGAGACGTGGGGGCACTATGTAAATCAGCAATATCTTGCAAATGACTGTTACATAGTAGCTGCGTGGCTCTGAAAAGAAAATAATTGCATGGTAGCCAAAGCTCTACACAAGCAATTGTCTTTGTCTAGCAAAGTGGCCATTTGTATTTTATCTCAGCCTGTTATTATCCTGAATCAGTTCTTGAGCAAAGATCTAAGCTAGACTGGGTAAAGCACTCCTCACTCATTACATGCCAATATTTTTTCTAAGTAGAAGTCCTTTCCAGGAGCTGGAGTCACAGCAATGGGCACTGCAATGTGCAGGGGGTCTGCAAAACGTCTGGGTCACACTGAGCCAAAATTCCACCCAAGATGCTGAAGGCAGCTGCCTACCCCACACCCAGAGAGATGGATAGCCAAAACTGCTGGACATCTGCAGGAATACAAAGGCAGCAATGCAATTGTAATTTTACAGAAAGCTCTGAACTTCTCCTTCAGCTGCAAGGGGAAACATCCCTTGCTTCAAGAATAATAGAAAATAGATACATTTTTATTTTGTGTCCACAAAACCTGTGATTTTACCATGCTGCTGTACAGGCACAACAAACTCTGAGGCAGTTCATTTCCCTTGTATGCTGTAGCACAGTGTTACAGACTGTAACACAGAGCTGATGACAACAAATTTCATTTTCATGCCAATTCAAGTTAATGCTCCCCAATAGGGTTGTTTGTGCATTCAAAGTAGCAGCAGTGCTGTGTACCCAGACTCAAAAGCTCTTTTAATCTGTAATTACTTTCAGAATTTCAGGAAAGAATAAATCCTGCAAACATTACTGAAAATATTTTCCTCACGTGATGATACTATTTCATGCCCCTTAGCAAATTCAGCCAAAATATAGTGGATCCTACTGATCCCTGGTTTTGAGAGTGCAAAGTCTGTCACCAGAAGAATTAATTTCCAAGATTACACTTTCCTAGAACTTATCAATACATTTTGCACCATCAGTGCTCAATTAGAGAAACTCCAGTAGATCAGGGGATCACCACAGGCAAGGTGTGCTTTGGTTGTGACACCCACAATGACTTTCTGCTCCTTGTGACTGTGAATCGCTCCAGAAAAAGATATTTTCATTGATCCACTTTCCAAGAATCCAAACTGAGGTACTCTGAGGTCCATTCATATGGTTCATCCATATATACCCTCTCTGCTTTGCCTTTTTCAATTACATGGATTTACACTGGAACATTTCTCCTGAAAGTGTGCTAACCAACAACACATTGCTCCCTTTTGCTATCCTGATTCTGGTGTTTCACTCATTTCCATCCGCTCCTTTAAATTGTTGACCCATCTCATGACGTGTCCATTATAACCAACATATTTGATCAGTATGTTGCAAATCTGAGCACTGCACTTGCCCATTTAATGAGCAATATTTTAGACTTTTTCCAAACTTCCTGTCACCAGCATTAGCTAACACACGAACGATCCAGACAGACTCTTTTGTTCTGAGCAGCTGTGCTGTAAAACAAGCTGAGTATCTCTGTGGTCACAAACTGCTCTCCAAGGTCTCCCCATCCCCAGTCTGCCATATGTTGCCCCTATAGCTTGCACAAACTCTCATTTCCTCTCTATCCTGTTGCATTTCATTTGGTTTCACTAAAGCACACCCCAGCATCCAAAAGCCTGGCTGTTCATGGTGCTCTGTGCTCTGCTCTGTTTTGCAAAGGGCACACAGCTTTTTGGTGTAGATCTTTACATGGCCTCTCTCTCAACTTCTCTGGTTTTTAGGTTTTCAAACCCTTCTGTGAGCCTTGCAGCCCACTCCACTGGAGCACTGTGAGCACTGGAGGTGCCACATCCAAAGCATCCAAGAGTGTTGGGTGGTTGCACTGCAGTGGGGCTATCTCAGGTCAAAACCAGGAAATCAAAGATACTTAGATAAGGAAAACCACACCATTTAGCTACCAAACAAACACAATACCCAGCTCATCCATAACTGTGGAGAGAAAGGCCTGTGCCAAGAGCAGATTTTGAGAAAAGCAGGGAGAACCTCAGGCTGAAAGCAGCGGTTTGGAAAGGCAGAGGCTCTGCTGTATAGACATCATGTGCCCTTCCCAAGGGGAGAGTTTGTGTCCTCAGTGGGTTCCTGGAGCAGTTGCAGTAACACGACATAGCAGCAACGCTGAGATTGAAGAAACATTCACAATCTCTTGAGCTCTGAACACAAAGAGGAGCTGCTTTAGCTCTTCTTGGTTTCCACTTTGGAGGCCAGTGAGACATGAAGATGTGTCAAGCATCATGCTGGAAGGATGCTAATGTGTACGTATAACCAGTCTGACGGGCAGCCCCGCCACCCGCAGGCTTGCTCAGCTCCGAAGGGGCTCCTCCCCCGGCAGTCCGGCCCCAGCAGCTGCTGGAGTTCGCTCACTGCGGAGGGCGAGCATTTGAGTGGCAGCGCTGCACTGCTGCACCTGCAGCCTGCAGCCCATGCACGTGTATTTCTGTCTGGACGGGGCCGTGTGAGGGCCGTTCCCCGGCCGTGGCCCCGCTGGCTGCACTCTGCACTCAGCAGAACTTAGGAAGCACCGTCCCTGCTCCAGGAGACACTCCCGAAGTCAGCAGAGCTCAGTCAAAATGTCGTTTCCCCTACTTCCCCTGCATCCCGCTGGGGGACAGCACATTCTCCATTTGCCTGAACAATCTTACTGAGCTGCAAGCATCAGCAGCACTAAATTCTGCTCTTTTTTGGGAAGGAGCCAAGACTGCCAATGTAAAGCACAGGATGTGATTTCCTGCCCCTCCTGGAAAAGGAAGCTACAGTCCAAAAGGTAGAGAAAGAACTATTAATCCAAGAACAACCATTTTAATGTGGATGATCACATGATGCAGCTGCAGAAATACCAGTTCAATTCAAACAGAACTTGTAATGTACTAAACATGCAGGACTCGTGATACAGAAAAGGAGATACCAGATCCGGGTGCCAAGAAGAGGAACTACTGTTCACAGTCTCTTGAGGAAAGATGCCTCCAGGACCACTGCTCTTCTGACAGAACTCTTTAATCAAGAAAATACCAAAAAAAAACCATTAAAAACTAGTGGAGATTCTCTACAGACTCTCCTACAGCTCTACTTTATACTGTGTATATGAGCCGATTAGCAGCAAGGTGCTGGGCTCCTTGGGAAAGGAAAAGCTTATGGAGTGAAAAGAAAACCAATGAACAGCCCCAGCAGGTTTACTTTTGCACAGGCTTTAAAAGAGATGGAGAAATAAGCAGTGCTATTGAGTTGGTGCAGAGATGGCCTGTATAATTCCAGTAGCTACTGCCTGCTTAAGCACAATGAAATAGGATGAATAAAAACCCTAATGTGGCTGACTCACCCTCATTACCCAACAGCCTAAAATGGGGGGGTGGTCTTCTGAGGAGATCAGAAAGTGTATTTTCAGATATCTGAAAGTGTGAGGGCATATGGATTATGCAGCCCAAACCACGAGTGCCCATTATTTTCCATCTGTATGGCTATAAGAACTCTCCTCTGTACAACTACTTTTGTTTTCAGTGTCTGCAACCATTTTGCAAAAGACTGACAGACACGTGTGTGCAGACACACACCCTGTGCTGTCATGGGGACTTGCCTTCTGTTATTTCTCACTACAGTTTTCCTCAGCCTAAAATAAAAGCATGTTATGTGCAAAAAACCATAACACAAGAGTGTTTCTTTGCCTATGAACACTATATTCATAGATCGATATTAAAACCCTTCACACTTATTTTCACTGCCTACTTCAGTTGAACTTAGCAATTCCAGTGTATCTTGAAAGAGTGCTGAACAGCTGCAAACTAGCCAATGGCTCACATTCCCACAGATGGTGTTAAGAGTCCAAAGCTCTTCACGTTTGACTGTGGGATATGAACAGGTCAAATAAGAAAGTTACTCTGTCTGGGATCAAGGTTTCACAATCCTTGCAGACTGTTACTTGTTTTTACACTTCTTTGATTTTATGCTGTTCACTTGGAAACTGTGACATTACAGGGGTTTCTGTAGAAGTAGCTCAAGGCCAATCAGCCCAGAGCCCATTGTCTGTGTAAGTTCAGGTACGTCCCAACTTTTTAGCCTCTCTGCTGATTGCTTAAAGGTAAGGTCTGAAGTGATGTTTGCAGTGCTAATCTGACAGGTGTCCAGAGAAATGCATCAGCCTACACTGTGATCAAAGGGTGGGATTAGGAGCTCGGGCCCATAAACTCCAGATCTGCTCCGTATTGCTCACTGTGCTTTGCCAGATTCCCTACCCTCATTTTCAAGGTCAGAGACACACGGTGCATTTCCTGGGTTGGGGAGGAGGAGGATGTACCTGGCTGGCTCTGGCAGGCATCGTCTGCTGTGGCCGTGCTCAGTGTCACGTGGAAGGTAAGGCTGCCAGCCCTACAACCAGCACCCCTGCAGCTGCCTCCAGCTTGCAGCTCATAGTGTGAGTGGCCAGTCCAAGGACAGCCAGTGACAACAGAGATCACTCTGGAGAAGGCAAAGGAATGATGACAAACAGAGTAACTCGCTCTTGCTTGTGATTAGTAGCACCAGAAAGGATGTTACTAAGGCCAGAAAAACCAAAAAGCAGGGCACCATTTTGGAGACAAAATGACTGCCTGCATGTATATATGAGAGTAAGAGAGAAAACGTGAGGCAAGGGGGAGAAGAACTGGAGGAAGCACTAGGCAATTTTTCCAAAGCCCTGCCTCTCACAGAGGAGTAGGTCACCCCCTCCACAAACTGTTCAAGCAGTTGTGGCCTTCAGTGAAAAGTGTCACCTTCCAAACTGAAGGAAAGAGGTAAGCACAGATGCAGAACAAGATCTGGTGCTGACTGAGTCCTTCCCCAATGCCTGCAACTCACCCATCCCATCTTGTGTTGGTCTGCTCTGGACACCTACAGCACAGAGCTCACGTGAGTGGATTCCCACTCAGGGCTCTCCCCAAGGTGCAGAAAGACAAGGATTATCTAATCACATCTGTATAGAATATATCTGCATTGCAGCAGAATGGGCAATCTCAGTGCTTTCCAGTGGTATTCAGAGAGTCTTTCTTCGTGTGAGCTCCCAGAATTAATCACCAGTGTATGAATTTGGCTTCCCATCCCTTTCCCCAGCTGACAGGAATTGATGGCACCAACTGCCGTCACCATGAGAAATAAGTGATTCCTTCACTAGCATGGCAGACATATGCCAGCTAGGAAGAGAAGATCTGATCATCAGACTTGCTTGTTTTGGCTTTTCAATGCACAAAAGGCTGTTTTTCTCAGAATTAGGGTGACTGCGACAATCTGTTTTTAGACAGAGTTAGAACCACAAGATAAAAGAGGCAGAAATCTTCTCATCTGCATATTTATCATCAAAATGCAGCAACTGCATAATTTAAGCTTAGTGTTAAAAATATTGTATGTATATTTTAAGGTTTTCCTACTCAGGTGAAAAGGAGACATGCTTTCACTAAGGAGGTTAATTATTTTCTAATGGTGTGAAAACAACAGAAAAAAAAGGAATCAAAAGGAATTTTTTTACCCTTCCCCCTACCCTGAGGCATGATAGAGAGGTATCTCTGTCCATATCCTTCACAAATACACACAGTGAACTGACTCAGAACAATAGAGTGGAGGATGAGCTGGTAACCAGGGTGCCACTGAGCCCCACGACAGTCTGGACACTGGCACAAAGGTGCAGGTGACAGGACACTTGTAGAGAGAGCAGGAACATCCTCTCAGCTATTAGACCTTTCAGATGAGAACAGACACACTTCCACAGCAGGGAGTGGGCACAAAGTACCTGGAGGGCTCTGCCAGAGGACAGGAGGGTCCAAAGGTGCCACCCAGCTGGATGAGCACTGCACCCAACTGCCTCCTCTGCAGAGGCAGAGCACAGCTGAGCTCAGGCTGCCCTGGATCACCCTCTCCACCCCATGCCATGCACCCTTAGGGAGAGGGCAGGGGTGCTCTTCACTAGGCCAAACCCTGCAGGCATGAATGAACCAAACACAAGCTACCTGTGTGGTACTCAGCAGTACCGTGGCAGTTTCCTTATGGCTCCTCCCTATCTCTGTGTCCACATGGAGTCTGTATTCCCTGTGGAGCTGAGGTGACTGCCCTAGCTGTGCATTACATCCCTCTTCTTAGGAGGAGGACTTCTTGACCCAGAGGTGCCATGGTTTATTGGCTTCCCACTGTCTCCCTCCTTAATAGAGACAGTTCTTATGTGACCTCTGCTGCAGTCCATGCAGACGTGCGATGCTCCAGACAGGACCTCACTTTCCCACTAGGAAGCATCCTGTCCTCTCCAGCACTGCCCAGGAACCCCATGGCACAATCAGTCACTGCTCTGAAATGTCTCTGGGAGCTTGGCAGCCCCTCCAGCGCAGCAGAACGGGCTGGCCAGCCGGCCATCTGCTGCTCCCCCAGCTGACACAGCTTTCCCATGCTCTCTGCTGGCTGCCTTTGCGTCCTCACACAGCCACACCATCCCCTCCGCTCTGACAGGCCCATCCCTCAGATCCCATCTCTGCAAGTACCTGATATGCACATGTGCTTAAAGAGACACGTTGGAAGGGCAGTGCATGACAACACACCGCAATCTGAAGACAGCCTATCAAACCAATAAATCCCCCCTCGCTCCCCAACAGCTGTAGCCCAATTAAACTCAACAGTTCACAGGTGTTCATGTAATGACTTTAACACAAAAAAAGCACCGCTCCCTTTAGGGGCCTTTAAAAAAATTTAGAGCTCTTTAAATTTTATATACCAACAACATCAAACCAAAGTAGGAAATAATAAAGCAGGAAAGGAGATAGAGCAAAGAAAATACACAGTGTCAGCATCAGCAACAGCCTAATTAAACAATAGCCAACAGGAAAATGCACATTCTGCTCACCCAGCCATAGTCCTTCTGGAGTTGTGCTGGATGCAAAAGCAGTTTCCTTATATTCCTTTCAGCATGGCTGCACCGGGCCTCTCCATTCATGCAGTCCCTCAGCCTCCCCAGAACAGAGCTGTGAATGAGCTCTCACTAGCAGAGCCAGGGCCTGCAGCTATCACTTCTCTCCAACGCTTTGCCTCCCTCCCCACCACGAGGTCGAGCCTGGGTTGGTCTCTCTGGTGTGCAGGGGAGGCAGAGCTGCTCACCTCTGGAAGTGACTAATGACCTCACTATGTCACATGGCCTTGCAGCACACGTTGGCTGATCCAGGGAGCCCTGGGGAAGCTGACACCATGGCTGGTCAGGTTGTCTGCACCATCTGTTTGCTGTGTGCCAGCAGCAGGCTCTTGCTAGGTGCCTCCTTGTTCCTGGGTTTCCTTGCACCTGGCTGGCAGTTCTGGCCACAGCATCGTCATTTGCTTTTGTAGTTTTCCCACTGCTAGCAGGTGTTCTCTCTCCTTCTCACTCACCTTCATCCCCCTCGTTCCCACAGACCTGCAGGCATGAGCCCCCAGCAACGTCAGGATCACAGCTAGGAGCTGCCACCTCTACTCACTGCGGGAGGGATGAGGAAACAGGAAACCCAGGGAAGGCTGGAAAAGAACCAATTCTTGTGGGACTCTGCAAGGGTCTGAAGAGGCAAAGAGTTTGCCATGCCTCAGCTTTGGGGGAAATCCAGTTCAGGCTTGTTACTGCCCCTGTTTTGATTATGTGTTTGTTTCCCGTAGTGAAATACTGAAGCCAAAGTGAATCTGACGCTTCTGCTTTGAAGCAATCCTGGTTTCAGCTCTTCATTCTTATATAAAAACATGAGGTCCTTATAAAAGAACATTGATGTCCAAAAGACATTTTTAAGAGGGGCAGTGAAAAGATACTGCTCTATTATAAGCCAGAAGGTTCTGGGAGGGGAAATCAGTTTCTTTCCATCTTAGGGAAACCAGAGACCCTAAGAAAGTGAAATATTTTGAGGCTTCAAAAATCATGTTACAATGCCAGAACAGTGCAGAAGAAACCTTTCCCAGAGTCTCTAAACAGGGAAAAGGCTATCTTGGCAGACCTGTGAAGCCAGGAATTTCGACAGGAGCAAAGGGGAAGCCATCATCCATCCTCTCTGCTTAGTGGGACTGCAAAATGTGATCTCCCTACACAAAGGAGATTCATAGAGCAGTATGGAGGTCTGTGCTGCCCACATATCTCATTCATGCACCTACAGCACCTAGCACACAGGGCCCAACCTGGGAGATTCCTTTGGGAATTACTGCAATATAAATAGTAAATAAGTATGAATAATTATGTGAGGATGATAACCAGTGATTTAGCTATGAAAAGGCCCCAGGATGCAAGTGCTAATCTCCTGAGATACTTAGCCATCCTTTCAAGATGCATGAAGACATATAAGTAGGCTAATTACAAAGGAAAATGTCTCTTGTATATAAATCTCATCTAAATTCAGAAGTGATGCAAAAAACAAACTGAGAAGATACCCAGGAAAAGTTCAATAATGTTGCTGGGAAAGGTTAATTTTTAGAGATTTTTTTTAAGACAACCCAGAAGATCCCTAAATACAAAAATAGTTAAATCTTATATAGCAACTGTAAGTATCACACCAGAAAGGCACTCTAAAATGAATAGAACTATTGAACTGTGGAAGCATCATGGCAAAAAACCACAATTTCATTTTCTTAGTTTAGTTTCAATTTATAATTCACACAAGTAGCTTAAACACGTCGATTTGAGATCAAAACAGAACTTCAGGTTACATAGCATCTGTTCTATAGGAGGGTGCTGTGTGCACTGAGATAATTTTAGATGAATGTGTTATAAACAAGATCTGTGGAACATTGCAGAGTAGCAAGTTTTGAGAGAGAAAAACATACAGTTTAAATGCATAAATTGTTTAGAATGTTTAGCATGTGGTTGTAAAGCGATCAACCAAGTGATCTGTTTTCCAGAGTAGGACAGCTTGCACAGATGAAACAGCCACTTCCTCGGTACTTAATGTAAGACTCACTGAACACTCAGAGGAACAGCTTCTCACTCTGCAAACGTGGTGATCCTAAAGCCAGGTTTTAGCCACTGCTTTTGCTCTTTCCCAACACCTCCCCAAGCTGTGTATCTAGAAATGTAAATTAGATGAACATTGTATATTTCCTTATAGTTCTTTTTTCTGCTATGGGAAAAAGAACACGTGTATGTGTAACACAGGAATTTCTGACATACTGTGCATCATTTCATGGATACAAAAGTACTCTACATTCCAGCTCATCCTTCAGTCAAAACTAGAAGCAAATTCATGATAATGGTGTAGTTTTGGTCAGAAAAGGCATTTCATATGCTAATGCAAATGATGATGTATGAAAATATTTCTTCTTTTAGAAAAAAAAATCTGAGATTTAAAAAAATGGTGTAAAACAACCTACAAAATAGAAGACAAAATCCATTCAGTTGGTAATGATAATCCTCTACAGGCTGCAGTGGAACATTTCCCTGAAACGTCTCCTCCTGTACTCAGTTATTTATGGTTTGCTTTCCAGCCTGGCTGCAGCAACTGATACCCTGCACAGAATCAGCACCAGAAGGAAAGCAGCTTCCCCAGAGACAGCCACACCTTCAGGCATCCCTTACCAAGCCATCACCAGGCACTACAGGAGCCCCATCCTGCTGTGGTGCTCCTGATGAGCTCCAGGTCCCACCAGACCCAGGGCCTGTGGGGAGCAGCTCACGGGGTGCCTTGCTCAGCTCAACACCTGGATCACGTGGCTCTGGAGATCTGCTCAGGTCTGACACACTGCACAAGTTCTCACCTGAGTGAGACCTGTGCTGAACTGTCACATCACCTCAAGCAGGTGTTTGCAGGGACCCTCTGGCTCAGGGATCAGGCTGTGGTGAGGGTAAGTTGCCCATCTGCTGTTTGCACTGGCTGCTCACATGGCACGCTGTGACCTCTTCCCACTCTTCTCCAGACACCAGCCGCTTCCATACATCCATCTTCTTGCATATTGAGCCAGTGCGCTGTCACTCCCAAAGTTTATATTTAAATAAGCCCTTCTGTTGAACTCGAATTAAATATAGCCCTGTTGAATCTGATACCATGAGAGAACCAAGGCTGGAGGCAAGAGAGAATGAGAAGGAGATCACAACTGAATAAATACATTTAAAGCTGCGAAGTTAACACCCGGCTGCACGTCTGACTCCAACGCACACTTGGGGTCGTTTCTTTTCAGTTCAGCTGTAGTATTAGTTGCAGTGAGGTCACCCTCATATGTCCTTCTGCTTTATGTCTCTTCCTAGGCAGACACACACAAATCTTCAAATTTTACAGACAAAATGAAAATTCAGACCAACATTTGTCTCCCTGACCTGTCAGCACTTACAGCGGTGTCTGAGGGACTGAGGTACAAGAGGGCAAGTCAGAACCTCTGAAAAGGCAGGTGTCTCAGGACTAATTTTGGAGCCTACTGACAACAATAACAATCAGCTCTTAGTTAATCTCAGAGAGCAACAACAAAGCCTGCGGCAGCCTGTGCTGCAATTCCAGCCAAGGGCTCATTCTGGGCTCTCTCCTAGTGTAGATGGCCCTGCCAGCCAGTTTTCAAACAATGCTTAAAATGTGGTCTGGGGAGAGTGGCCTGGGTGGCTGGACCTGAGAAAGGATCAGAACTCAGTGTATGCATATTAGTAAAAATGTAATTAAGGAGCCTAGGCATAAAAAGAAAGACCAGAAAATGTGTTCATAGCAGTAAAGGAGGCAACTTGTACCATTGTGGTAAGAAAGTTCACAAGAAAGTAATACAATAAAGATAAAAACTAGATCTCCAGGCCTGTGAGACTCAGCTGTTCAAATCCAGTAGGTTGTGTCCTTAATGCCTAAAACTTTTCATTAGGCTTCAGGATGAACAGCTTCTAGCAGCAGAAGAGATTTCATCCAGGTCAGTCAGCCACAAAAAGACTCATCAGTCATCACATGATAACCCTGACTGAATCATCTATATATATTTAAGATACCAGTCCCATTAGTTGCACTGTAAGGAACCAAGCCAAGTTGTTCCTATTTCTGTCCCAGTATCCTAAAAGCTAATCCTAAAAACTAGTCCAGGTCTCCTTTGCTGTGGCTGACTGACTTCCCTTACAGCTACTCGTTGTCTTTGACAGCGATGAAATCCACTACGCCCAGTTCCAAACTGGGCTGGGGTGAGGAGCAGTGGAGAGAAAAGCATGTGGAGTGAACCAGCTGGGCTGGCAAGAGTTAAAGCTGCTGTGACTCCTGGTGCCTATGGCCTGTCTGCAGCACGGATAAAACACTGTGTGGAAACATAGGATAGGCAAGCCCTGCTTTGTCCGCATGCAATCTCTTCAATTATTTTTTGTGTTGTGTATTTTACAAAGGATAAATCAGGGAACATTTCAAGAAATGTTTTCTCATTCTAAAACTTATCAAAATATTGCTGACACTGATCCATGGCTGGGAATGTCATTCCTGAATAAACATGATGTCATTCTCATTCCATTCATATTTCTCCCGGACAGCTGCTGTCAGCCTCAGTGAAGAAAAATGCCACCTCACCGGTGACAGCTGCCACTTGAGGTACTTTGTATATCAGCCTCCATAGGAGTAAAAAAAAAAAAAAAGAGTCAGTCAGGCACATGCTATTTAAAGTCTGTTGCATCTTGATGAGAAATGCAAAAGTTAATATGGGGCAGGTTGGTCTGTGTCAAAAGTCTGGACAATGAAGAATAAGGAACTTTTCTGGTCTCACCTTCCTAAGAAGCAAAGCTCAGGCAAGGCCCTCACACCTGTGCTGTATTTGCTTTAAAATAAATTTATATTCTTATAAATTCTATCACAGCAAAACTAATGAAACAATCATAGCAATCCCAGAACAGTTTGGGTTGGAAAACATCTTAAAAACCATCTTGTTCCCCGCCCATGCTGTGGCCAGGGACCAGGTCACTCCAAGGCCCATCCAGCCTGGACTTGAACACTTGCAGGGATGAGGAATCAACTATTTCAGCTCCAGAACTGGAACTTCCCCAATCACATTTGCAATTTGTTGGCACCCAGCTCTCCTGCAATTGCTGTAGGAATTGTTCTGGGCTGGGGTAGCTCTCCAGTTGCTTTCCAAGCATGGAGACAGACAATCCCTGCCCCAAAGAACAGCCCAGACTAAATCTGTTTTCTGTTCCTTCTGGCCTCCAACTTGCGCTGCTGCTTCAGTGTCAAAGGGGCAGATGTATAATCTGGGAAGCTTTCCAGATGCATCTTGAGCAAAGCAAAGCATTGTGAATCACTGGTACTAAGCAGGATCTTTCCATCTGTCACAGTACCCCTGGCAGCACTCACCATGCACTCACAGTACACACAGGAAGACAAGCACCTCATGGAGGGGACACCAGCATCTACCAGCGCCAGATTCTCAAAGAACAAATAAATAAGCGCTCTTGTCATGCACGCTGTGGTTTTCATCACACAGACTGTGCCCCAGCAGCACTACTCTGTCCCCCAAAAGAATGGCAGCAAACCAGGGCAGGAGTACCTTTGTAGCCATAAATGTTGCATTAATAAGTTTCTTTCTAGTACTGGGCCATCACTTTAACTTTTATTACTTCTCCTGTCCCATAAATGCTCTCAGGTGCTCTTCCAAGGAATCTGAGCAGATTGCCAAACAGAGAAGAATGACAATGACATGGCCTCTGGCTCTCCCCTGAAACAGCAGCTTTTCTGTCATCCCCTGGAAATGCTCCAGTTTCTTTACAGCTCTGGAAACGTGGCTCAAGCAAGGTTGCCAACACATGTTCCTCTGTGTCAGACATGACTCTGATTCTGGAGCTGTGAGGAGCCTGTCAGCTATCATTCTGCCAGGAATACCATAGCCCTGGCTCCTCTGCTTTCAAATTCAGTCTGCGTTAGGTTGAGTAAGAAGAGCTGACAGGTATCTGAAAAAACAATAGCAGTTCTTGCTTTAATTTGCATGCCTAGCCTTGAAATCCTCTGCCACTAACTCAAGTGGGCAGTGGGAAAAAAACAAGTGAAATATAATGATGCAATTCACATAACTTCACAAAGAGAACATCTCTGCACCTAACCTCACACTTTCCAATGTTCTGGTGCAGATTTGTTGTGTGAAAGCATCAGAAAGTAAGTGGATATCCAGCATGCTGGAGTCACCTGCTCAAAATGAGGCTTACTGAGTCTCCTGACAGGCTGTCCCACTCTCTGGATTTCAGAGTGACATGTCACTAGTCCTTTCTTTAACCTGATCAACCCCAACTCCTAAGCACCCCTGACCCTGCTGGGCTTGGCTCCAGAACTGTCCCACACAAAGCTGCTCTGGCACTTAAAAGACAGAAAGAAAACCTCCGTGCAGGCTTTTTTTTGTGTGCTGTCTCTGCCTGGACATAGAGGTCCTCTGCTTCTTGCCCAGCTCTTCCTGACAGCCAGTATGCAGGTGCCTGCCCTGTGCCTGCCCTGTGCCTGCACGGCCGGGCAGCACCCGCACACCCTGGGCAGCACCCACACACCTCACACAGCACCCACACACCCTGGGCAGCATCCACACACCTCACACAGCACCCACACCTCACACAGCACCCACACCTCACACAGCACCCACACACCTCACACAGCACCCACACCTCACACAGCACCCACACACCTCACACAGCACCCACACACCTCACACAGCACCCACACCTCACACAGCACCCGCACACCCTGGGCAGCACCCACACACCTCACGCAGCACCCACACACCCTGGGCAGCATCCACACACCTCACACAGCACCCACACCTCACACAGCACCCACACACCTCACACAGCACCCACACCTCACACAGCACCCACACACCTCACACAGCACCCGCACACCCTGGGCAGCACCCACACACCTCACACAGCACCCACACCTCACACAGCACCCACACACCTCACACAGCACCCACACACCTCACACAGCACCCGCACACCCTGGGCAGCTGAGCCCTGCACCTGCCAGCATTGCTGGCCCCTCACACCTTGTGGCGAGAGGGAAACAAGGAGCGCTAGCCAGCACCTCCACATGAAACACAGCCAAAGTGCAGAGCCGGTACAGGACTTACACAAACCGATACATGACTTACACAAACCCTTGTTTTAAATCAGCACTGAAGTACAGCTGAACTCTGCTCCACGGCAAAGCCCTCCATGCCCACAGCCCTGCTCGCACTGTCGTCTGCCGGCCTGGCAGCTGCCGATCTCCACGAGGCTCAGGTGTGACACACACCAAACCCCATGTCCCTCTTAATAAAGGTCCGTGAGCCTGCCAGCCCGAGTTCCAGGCGCCTGGGCATCCTCAGCCAGGCCTCCATGGCCTCCGCCTGCTCCGCGCAGGGCCGAGCCCACCTTGGGGAGCCACCGAGCATCCACGCACATACACCTCCAGCCGCTTTCCCCTCCAGCCTTACCTGGTGTCGGCTTCTGGGCGCTGTTTCCTCACATGGTGCCACCGTAGGCCGCCTGCTGCTCCTCTGGGCGCCCGCGGCACGGCCCTGCCGTGCCCTCCGTGGCACGGGCGTGCGCCTCAGGGCACAGCGCAGGGCTGGCGCCTCACGGAGGTTCCCGCCACTGCGGCCGCGCGAGGGGTCCCTGCGCTCAAGCGAGTTCTGGGATTTCCTCCCCTTGAGGATAAATTAGTCCCTTTGCAGAGGCCACGGCCTCACCCAAAGCCCCTCGCACCTGAGCAATGCCGCGGCTTCCTCCCGGCAGCCCCTCAGGTCCCGAACGCCGTGGGACGCCTCTTCTCGGAACTCGGCGGCCTCACCAGCCCGGCGTCACCTCAGGAATGGCGCCCACGGCCCCGCTGCAGCCGCTGTGGGCACCCTGTGTGGGCAACGGCTGCCGGCCCACCCCGGCTCCTCACAGCGGGACCCGCTGCGGCGCCAGAACCCTCCGGCACCTTCCGCAGGGCAGGGCTGGAACCCTGCGGGGCGGCGGCGCTGGAGGAGCCGCTGCCCTCACGGGCACGGCCGGCCGGGGCGGCGGCGTGTGGGAGGCGCGGCGGTGCTGTGGGAGCGGAGCGGGGCCCGCCGCTCCCGGCCCCGCATCGCGCTCTGCCCCGGGGGCGCCCGCAACGGCCGCCCCAGCACCGAGTCCTGAGGGAGGGACAGGGCTCCCTCCATCCGCGAGCAACACGGGGCCTGCAAGCCTCAACAAAGGAAAGCTCTAGAAAGGAGTTAATTAAAGAGTTCCAGTTCCCTTCAACGCAGCCCCTGGTCCTTTGTGAGCACAAAACGAAGCCTGGGCATTCCCACTGCTAATTATGAATAAGTTGAACAGTTCTTTGATATTGCTGCTGTGGTTCAGGCTGGTGCCATATAGTGCAAATAACACCCACATAAAACCTCCGGTGTGTTGGCTGCAGCTTCTTCCCTGTTCTGGTCATTTACATTGTGTTTTGTTTATGTACGTTTTGTTTTGTTCATTGACTTTGTTTTCTGGTCAGTTACATATGTTCTGTTCATGTCAGTTGCTTGCAAATTTCAGCATCAGTCTATGTATTTGTGGAACTAAAGCTGTAACTGTTTTCTCCAGAAAATTCTTAAAATTGCTCCAGGTGAAGTTAGCCCTGTACTGGCAACAGAGAAATTACAAAGATTTTTTTTCTTGTAAAAGGTTCCTGTATTTTTCCCTTAGCCAAGTGATTCTGCAGGTGGCACACGTGCAAACCCGTGAAGGCTGTGGCTGCAGCACGTGTTCTGTCTCTGGCCAAGGCTCACCAGAGGCTCTCACAGCTCTGGCTGTTCCAGCGCAGAGCCAAGTGCTGTGAGCGGCTTCTCGGGGATGTGTGGCCATGGGGGAAGCAGCTGCAGAGCTCAGGAACATGGACTGCTCTTCCAGAGCTGCCTCTGCTCCAGGGCTTACTGAGACATGCTCTGAGCGCTGAAATATGCGGCCACCTGCCAGAAAGGGTGGGCAGGTGATGGCGGGTCACACTAACGCTGCCCCTCGCCGCTCCGTGCCAGGGCACCCAGCACTGCTGGCTAATGCCAGGTCTGTATGGGATGTGCAATTAGACACGGTGCCAGTGGCCTGAGCTGGAGGTCAGCTCAGCTCACACGGTCAGTGTCACAAAAAAAACAGCATCCTGGACTTTAGTTGCACTAAATGTTGCAAACACATGCTAACTGTCAGCTCCTCCGCAGGCTGCGTGGAACAGCGGGCGAGAAAACCGTGTCACAAACAGGAGAATCTGGAGCTGTTTTCTCAGTGCCATCGCCCTCAGGACTCGCCCCTTGCAGCCAGACTTGTCAGTTTGCTACAGAGGCTGACCAAGGGCACGGCTCGTGTTGGACATTGATTTCCCCCGAAATTCCCCATGAGAACCCCAGGAGCAGCTGTAAGATGTTCCTCAGGTCTGCTCCAGAGAGGTGACACTGTCCAGCTGTCCACAGGCCACTCTGGGCCTGACCTTGCCAGCTCTGCTAATCAGGGCCAGCTGCCACCAGCCCCCAGCGTGAGGATCCCACTGGAGCAGTAAGGGAAGCAGAGAAAGGTATCTGTGCAGGGGAACGACTGCTTCAAACAGGGACAAAATCAGAAAGCAGAAAATTAGAGCTTCAACCATAAAGTTCAAAGAACACAGGGAAAAAAGCATGAAAAATAATTTTGACACTTTGAAGTAGAACTCAATTGTTCCATTAAACTGTATTTTTAATAAAAAATAACAATAACAGCATTCCAAATATCTATTTTATAAGCTTTACTAATGTATATTTTTTTAATACATGTCAGAAATTCTTACTTGAGGCAAATGCAATATTTATAGAAAGCAAGAGACTTCAAAACAGCTCCAGAGACTTTAAGCTCTCGATTTATTCACAGATTTAGAATAACTCAGGAATACAAAATGACAAAATGTACATTTTTTATATTGTTTACTAATGTATTGTCTCTTGTCCCTGATCCGTCATTTTCCTGACTGGAGGAAACACATTCAGCTTCTTCACTCCCTTTAATGCTACACAATTCTGGAGGGAAATATTCCCATTTGGTGAAAATCTATCACAATTCTGTCTTGCGGAATATCACTCCCAGAGAATTATGTGAAGATCATTAATAAATACATTTTTGCAATGACAATCATTTCTTCTTTGGTCATGATTTGTATCTATTATTCGCTGCAGCCTCTCCAGTTCCCAGAGAAAGTGCTGGTGAGAGTGAGGAATGGCAGAGGCAGCAGAGCTCCGGATGAAACCAGAAGGGAGGTTCTCCAGTGGCTATAAAGGCAACGAGATGCTGGGTGAGTAAAGCCCCGGCAGTCCGCAGAGTCTGCACAGTCCCCGCGCTGTGCTGGGCCCGGAGCAGGAGCGCGGCAGTGCCGCTGCCGGGAGGTGCCGTCTGCCCCGAGGGACCGCAGCTCAGAGCACCGAGAGTCGCCTCCCCTGCCAGGGCCCGCCCGCAGCCCCGGCCCGGCTGACACGGACAGCTGGCCAGGAGAGACAGAATAGTCCTCCTGTCACATTTGTACATCTTTCGTTTTCAAAAGCAACGGTGCGCAAAAGCACATTGTTTAACAGGTACATCTCCATCCAATAAATACCTTCTGTATCCTTGAGACTTTCTCCAGTCTGGAGGCACCTCTGAAAGTGCAGAATTTCTGCTGGTTCCTTCTGCCCTTTCAGTCAGAGGTGGCAGGGGACAGTTTCACTGTGCTGCCAGTGCTGTGCCCAGGAGTGGCACTGTCCCTTCTCATCTGTTTTTTCGTGATGTGACAGTGCACCTACATTTTTACAGCCAAGCCTAAACACTGCTGGAAGGGAGCACTGAGAAATTTTGGAGCAGCCAGTCTCACACCCCACCTGTGCACAGCACAACATCACTCCAAGGAGGATGAAGGGAAAAGCCTCCAGGAGCCTTGCAGCACAAGCTGAACTCTGCTGTCCTGAGCGCCGGTGGAACAAAGTTGTGATGCTCAGTAGCAAATACCTCATCAGTGAAATTTCCTAGCCAACACTATCTTTTGCTCAAAACACATAAATTCTTTTTACTCACTTATTTTTATTTCCACACCGTGTAAGTTTCAGAATGAAAATTGTATGTTCTTCAAAAAAGTCATGTGGCTTCTGATTTTGGGGTGTAAATTTATTCTGCATGCTTCACTGTGTGCCTACCAGAGGACACTGGGAAGCAAAGGAATTTGACCCACATACACAAATAACTACATATGCAGCACAATACGGATCTGGGCAGACGCGGAGTTACTTTCCTTTTCCAGGAAAATCCTGGATCAGAATTAGTCACAAAGACACGCTACCCTGGCAAAAGATGAGTCCAGAGCTCTCCCAAGTGTGTTGCTGCTGAATCAACAGTGAGAGCACTCAGGCAGCTCTGGGCTGTAATACGCAATAAACGCTGGATGTTTGCTCCACACCCCACGGCAGCCACGATGTGCTGTGAAAGGTGTAACTGCTGCGAGATGAGCAGCACACACTGCAGAGGGTTTCTAGTCCCATTAGACTTTCCTGAATGTTTCTAACTTCTACCTCTGTGTGAGATTTCTTTTACTGTTAGAAATAAGTGCTTTTAAAACTGATGCTTTTGCATTCACGTGCCCACAAAAGAGTAACTCAAAGCACTAAGTAGCAAGAACTTAAAACTAAGTGCTTGGATTTTTTTTCCCTGCTGTCTCAACTGTGATTCCTCACACAGTGTCTTGAGTCCAGCAGCTGGGCTTTAAGAAAAAACAGAAATTGCCCAACGGCATGTGACAAAATCATGCAAGTTGTTAGAAGTAGAGCCAGAGGGGTGGAAGAGACTGGTGAGTCAGCTTGTCAGAGAAACATGTCTAGAGTTTAACTGGCTGTAAAACCCAACAAGGGCTATGTGTTCTGGGGCACCAGGCCAAAACATGCCCAAGAGCCTCCAGCTCCAGATGACAGAAGCTCTACCACGCAAACAAACTGGGGCAGTTTCACTACTAGCACCTGGTACACTCTTTGACCTGAGTTACTTGATTTTATTTGTCCCAATATACACAAACCCTCTGTTTTTCACAAAACCCAAGGACAAAGCCTTGCTGACACCAAAAATGCCCCCCACGTTCCAGCTGCTGCAGGAGCAGTGCTGTCATCAGGTGTCAGTGCAGCAACTGGATGGGGGACTGGGGGAAGGCTGCTTGTGCTTTGGGTGTGCTGGCTGAGCAGGACTCGCCAGCTCCTGGGCCACAGGAGCTCCTTTCCTCCCTGCTACTTTGTCTTAGCAGGATCTCACATTCTTGCATCTTGCTCCAGCGCTCATTCACAAGGCTGACACGTATGGCTGTACCCTGTGTGGCCCCTGCTAATTCATGACAACACTAGTGACTGACAAGAGCTGGCACCTTCCCCATCAACACACACTCTGGGCCAGCATGAGCAGCAAATCTCTGGTCGAGGAGTCTCTTAAAGAGAACGCTGGAGTGAGTGCTTGTGGCTGCATCGTGCAAGCACTGCTCAAGAGCCTTGGCTCCTGGGGTTGGAGTATGTGATCTGATTTTAATACTAAAGTACAAATATTAATGCTGCAGCTAACACAGCCGGGTGCTGCACGAGGCCAAGAGGAGAGTTTAGAGCAGAGAAGTCCCTGCAGCCTGTTAGTTCTGTGGGAGGCAGCAGCCTGGTCCTTGCAGATGTGTGCCCTGGCTCAGCTCCACACATGTGAGCACCACGGGGCTGGCAGCTCCTCACACACCAGATGTGTCACACACTGCTGGGAGCATCTGTGCTGCCCACCCTGCCCTGCCCTGCCCCGTGCTGGGGTGACAGATCAGCCAGGTGCCACAGAGGCACAGCCAGCAATGCCCTGGAACTGCTAATGGGGAAAAGAGGTCAAGCAAGGAAAGTTATATTTTTACATTTTTGTGTGTACAGATAATCAATAATTAGACCTCTTGGTGTGTTACATATTATCCTCTCTGGTGTCGCTGTCTGCCCCTAAAAGACCAATGTTTCCTGCTCTTCCTCTCTTTCCACAGAAACCTGTCAGTGACATCTATGCAGGTGGGGAGCAAATTTTGTTCCACCAACTTCTGACACATCAAACCTGCCCAATATACAAGAGATGCAAGAGTAGCTAATGCTGTGTGCTCATTGCCTTTGTGCTACATCACCACTAAGGAGCGTATAGAGGGGGCCAGTCCAGAGCAAAACTATTGTTTGCAATTGCCTTTTCCTTTTGACATTTTCATTGTATGTTCTTTTAGGATTGTAAATCTCCTGCGATGTCTTTACAACACAGCTGCGAGGAGGCAACATCTAAAAAGCTGAGGAAGAAAATGTCCTGCCACCTGGGAGCAGCACTCTTCATCTCCCCAGTAACATTCAGGAGTCTTGGGCCGCTCTGGCTCTCTTCTCTTCCACTCTGATATTTTTCAGTCAATGCATGCCTGATTCTTTTTTTTGTTCTTTCCTGAATTGCAGGTAGCTTTGAAAAAACACGCATGAACCAGCCCTGCCAGGTGAAAAATAAAGGCTCCTGATTGCTATCATTATTATTATACCACTAGACATTTTATTAACACTAAAGTGTGACATTTCCCTCCAAAGAAAGGCTTTCTCCTGCCCTTCTGCATGGCTACTTTATTGAATCCAAACTCCGTTTCCGAGGATCCTCACCTGTTTAAACGCTGCTGTATTTCTAAAAGCAATTTAACCTTTCATCTTTTATGGATGGATCCTTTTTTAACAAAAATCCTATAGGGCCATTTTTCTCCTCATCTCCTTGTGATCTCAGCGATATTACGTGATGTAGCTTTTGAAGAAGAAATGCCGAAACAGCAGCTTCACCACCTGCAGCTAATGCAGCAGGAAGACGGAAAAGGCAACCTGGAAAAATCCCTTTTCAACATTTCTCTCACAAGCTCCTGGTAAGAATCCCCCAAACCGAGAATGTCTCTTGCATAGAAATGAAGGGCAAGAGCTCAGGAAGGCGAGAACAGCCTGGAGATTTGCCACTTTGTAAAACCCTTCGGTTTGTTTTCCAGCCTCGCATCCTCTCAGTACATCGATGACTCAGACATCACCCAGCTTTAATTATTTATTTTTGGCAAGGACTGTGTGTTGTCCAAGGTAACAGGAACTCCTGGGATGAAGAACACAACCAGTGCCCAAGAGGTGCAGCGTTCAGAGACAGAACAGTTTTCAAGGCATTGTTGGATGATTTTACTGCTTGCTTACTGCATGGCTCACATGGGACCCTTGGTTCAATAAAACACCAGACAAACTACAGACACCAGTACATATCTTCCTCTACTAAATCCTCTAATCCTGGTTCAGTCCAGAGCACTCGGAGAGGTTCAGTCTCTCTCCATGCCAATACATGTTTCTCCTTCTCCCTGCTCAGGTCTGTGCTCGCTGCCAGCCCAGCTGCCCCTGAGCCCGTCCCCCGGGCAGGAATACACCCCGGGGCCATGGAGCCACGGGCAGGTCCCTTTTTCCTGCCCTCACCCGCCTCAGCACCGGCACTGAGCATGGCCAGAGCCCACGGGGCTTGGGAAAGCTCCCCAGCAAATGCCAAGCCCTCCCTGGGCTGCTGCCTCCGCTGCCCTCCTGGGACTGCCAGCACTGCCTGGCAGGTTGTCCTGCTCCTTCCCTCTCCCTTCCCTGTCCCTCTGCACAGCAGGTGCCAGCTTGTAGTTTTGGAGCTTTTGCTTCAGTGAAGCTTCTCTCAGTCACACCTGGGAGCATCCTCTCGCTGTGGAAGGTGTTACTGTGCCTTTCACCCCCAAATGAAAGCCTGTGCAGCCTCACAGATGTGCCACCTCTAAGCTGCAGTTAAAATCTACATTTATCTGTAATTTACTTTATAAAACACATTAATAAAAGTAATTAAAGCCACATAGCCAGAGCATCCACCAGCCAAAGAGACATCATTAAGATTCCCCACACCTGAATAACAAGCAAGGAAAAACAACACGGGGATTTAGAGTTCAACTTGCAAAAGATAACACCATGCATTAGAAGCGAATGAGCCTCCCAATGGGAGCAGCACTAGAGAATGGAAAGAAAATAAAGTAGGGCAGTGTGCCAAATTCAGGAGGTTTTAAAAAAATAAGCAGCACAGCCATGACAAAAGAATCCCCATTTCAGCCCAGCATGGGAGGAAGTATGAACTGAAACCCAACGAGGATTTCCATGTTACTGTCTTAATTTGTAAAGGCTTTGAAAAATAACACAATGCTGAGCTGGTCTTTCTTTTTTGGGAAGAGGGGAGAGGGTCAAAGGGAACTGTATTGGTTATCAAATAATGACAGAAAAAGCTATTCTCTCTGGCTCTCCTAAACTCCCAAGTGACTTGAAGGGACACAAAACACATCCAAAGAAACCCTCACATGGGAAGGCAAAGCAAAGCCTGCACCTTTCCCCAGCATGCTGCTCTTGTGTCGGCGTGCCCGGGCTCCGTGCTGCGCTGACACACAGCGGCTGTTCCCAGAGGGACGGGGCCGCACCTTGAAACGGAGCCGGCCGCCTTTCCTCCCGCAGGAACAGGGCTTCGGCAGCTACAAAGCACGGGGCAGGAATGGCAGGAGCAGACCTGGTGCATTCAGAGCCAGTTCTGGCCACTCACCACCAGCAAGGGCTCACACTTGGCATTACTGCTCCGAGCTGGAGGGAGTTTTTGCTCCTCACACCCACAGGGACTGGACATGGAATCTTTTTGTCCATATTGTTGGGGGATGCCACATTCATCTCTAACTTTTTCTTTGCCTCCTGTTTTCAAACCTGTTCAGGATCTTTGCTTTTCCCTATTCTTACTCTGACAATTTTAATTGTATAAACCTAGCTTTTCACCTTTTGTTGCTCCACAGATGTAGGAGAAGGCGAAATGCAGGTAGAGCACCACAAAAGCAAAAGGCAGGTGAGCTTTGAAGGAAAAGGGATCTAGGAAAGGGACAAAAAGGAGCATAGAAATGGAGGGTTGATCTCTGTTGTACTCACAGCATGGAGTAAGCCAAGCAACAGCTACTGTACCTTAACTAGGCAACCGGTAGAAAATCAAACCTTCCCTGTGATCAATAGGATAATGGTGAGAGTTTGATTAGCCTTGGAAAAATTACAATAAAGAGAGAATTTTTTCTCTCCATGGGTTGGGTGATTTCCCTGTGAAAGTTTTTACAAGAATGAGGCTGCATATAATGCGTCTTGTTAACCCAAATTACATGCACTCGAATTCCCTCTCTTTCCCCAAAGAAATCAGAGAAGAAATCAGGCGTGAAATGGCATGTGGGTGGGGCTGAGCCGAGCCAGCACCACTCTCATAATTAAATGAGACTCGCTGAGCCCCCACTTCTCAGAGCCTTTCAGTTCTGCTGGGCTCTGCTCAGTGCCCACAAACACGGGGCTGTACTACTCGTGTACAGGTTTTACACACTCCGTGCAGGCTCAAAGCAGGCTGTGAGAAAGGGGGAGCCTCTGGCCTTTCTCCAGGTCAGGGAACCCTCAGACCAGCCCTTCAGGGAGTTAAAGTCTGCAGTAGTTTTGCAGAGCCCTGGCCAGCCCTGGCCGAGCACACAGAGGTGTCACCCTGGGTGGGTGTGACACGCGAGCGGGCAGAGCCTCCCGGAGCCTCCCTCTTGCAGTGGCACATTCAGAACTTCCCTTCGTGTTTTACCTTGTGCAATGAGGCTGCAAAAGCCGCTGTGGTTTGGAGGGAGGCAATCCCAGCCTCACTTGCCAGAGAAATGGGGGCATTTTCACCCCCAGGAGGTTCTTGCAGAGCAGACAGGGGCTGCATCCCGTGCTCAAAACTCCCCGGGGAACAAGGAATGGCGATCAGGAGGCACAGCAGCGAGGCTGTGCTATTCCTGTACCCCACAGCTCCCTGGAGGCTGTGCACTGAGCACTCATGTGGGCTCGGTGTCAGGTGTGGTTTTGGCTGCAGAGGCCCCATGCTGGCCCAGCACACCTGTGTGACCCCTGCCTGGACTGCTGCAGTTCACTGGTGAGGCGTCCCTGCCTGTGGCAGGGGATTGGAACTATGACTTGGAGGTCCCTTCCAACCCAGACCATTCTGTGATTCTGTGATTATAGTTTGAACCGCAGTCAGATGCACTTGGGAACTGTAATTCCCAATCCCTGGTATAAAATCCTAGGAATGGAATCCCTGTTTCCCAGATAACACAGAAAAGTGCATTAGGTTGCATCTCTGGCTCTCTGCTACTATTACCAACAACAGTAATGGAACCCCTACTAATGTAAATATTACAGATCTGCACGGTGGTGGTGCCAGCAGGACCCTGTGTCTCACAGTGGGGGACACCTGGGCCAGGGGCCTGAGCACACACAGCACAGAAACCTCCACAATCCAAGGACACTCAACCAAATGCAGGTGGAAGGAGCACTTCAGCCCCACTCTTGCAGCCGACAAGAGAACTGCCAGTAGAATTTAATGGCAAGATGGATGTTTGGTTATGAAATAAAGATGCTGTGATTCTTTGGCTTTGCCATATGTTTCCTGTGTAGGTGTAGAGAGCTGCCATGGCTTCAGGCCTGCGCTGCTCCGACTCCCTGGCCCTGCTTGTCCCTGGAGCCCGGTGAGTCCTGCAGGGCTCGTGTGTGTGTTTGTGCCGCTGCTGTGCTGGCACCCTGCCTGCTGGGGCTCCTTCCTTCCCCGGCTGCCTCCGCTCCCGGCTTTGTCTGTGCCGCCGGTGCCCTGGTGACGCAAGGCGAGGCTGCGGTTGCAATAACGAGCGAGCAAGAAAAGCCCTGGGGGAGCAACCTGGGACAATGCACCCCCGGAGCTGCCTTCCTCAGGGAGCAGGGACAAGGCACCGAACAAAGGAGCCGAAGGCAGAGAGGCAAGCAGGTGGCACTGGGGGGGAGGCAGGTGGAAGCGAGACAGCGGCACACAAAAGATGAAAAGAGGAATGTAAGGAGAATATGAAGCTCGAAGAGATGCTCCATCTGGGCCAAGGGAACGCTGGAGAAGGAGCCACGTTTTAGGTCTTTGCAACAATAGGTTGTGAGGAGGTCTGCTTGAGAAAGGATCAGCTCGCCTCCTTGACTGGCAGCTGCTAAATGTGTCAGTAGCTCAAAAGGAGATGTTTTCAGTGCGTGCACCTCAGGCTGCCCCTGCTGATCCGCTGCCTCGGGTCAGGTATATTTTATACACTATAAAACAGCAGAATTTCCAACAGTTCCTGAGAATCTCCCCTCCTCAGCACTCATCAAAATGCACTCCTCATTCACAGTCTTCTTCTGACACTGGGAATATCTCAACCCTTAGCAACAGGTGATGACAGGGCATGACATGTTGTATCAGTGTTTCACGCTCTAGAAGATTAAGATTGGATTTTTCCCACTTTTGCATTAATGTTCCGTGAGATGCACAGGGCTCAGCTTGCAAGCAAAGTATTGTGTTCCCTACACACGGATCTGTGGCTGAGCTTTGCAACAACACAATCTGATCTGTTGGTATTCCTTTTATGTCATAATTCAGACCTTTACTCAGGGTCAACAGTGCAATGCTTTGACAATCCAGATGCCATGCCACGAACACAAAAACTCATTTTTCATTCATGCCCCCTTAAAACTGCAGAGATGGTCTGGTGGAAAGCACAGCCACAGCTGCTTTTTTTAGAGATATTTTGTACAATGCAGTAGTCATGAGACGATGCAGGGGTTCCCCAGCCAGCTCCACCTGCCTGGCTGGGGGTCCCATCGAGCCTGGGGCTGGGGCTGCTGGGGCAGCCACCACCTGGTAACGTGGCCTGGCTACTCCACAGAGCTGAGCAGGGGGTCACCTGATAAACCCCCGCAGTTATGTGCTGCAGACTACTGCTTTTAGTCTTGATCTGTGTCCAAAAGCAGTAAGGGGAATAAAGGAGCTGTTATTTTGGTATTTACTTCTTGTTCTTCATATATCCTAAACGTTCCCAGAAACTCTTGGGAAGCCTGAACACCAGCTTGGTTCCTGGTGCTGTGCCTCTGTAGAAAACTGTAAGCCCAAAGCAGGAGCTCTGGGAAAGACTGTGTTCAGTAGAAGGAGAATCTGGAGATTCAGTGTTAATCCAAAGAAATTGCTGCAGCTGGGCCCCATCAGCCCACCTTTGGAAATTAATGGAACGGAGGGGACGGACAGGTTTGGCACACAGGACCCAGACAGGGGGGGTTTGTGTGTGTCCCACCACAGGAGCTTTCCCAGAGAGGTGACAGCTCTGCACACACCACCCCGAGCCCATCCTGCAGAACCAAAGCCTTGCAGCCTCCCTAATCCGTTAGCTGGATCATTAGCAGTGATCAGCCATGCAAATGGCAATGAGTAGCCAGTTATTAACAGAGGGCTCTTTTATTGTTTCTAAAAATAGGCCTGTGAAGTGAGGTGTGTTCTTGTTCTCTGTGCACACATAAAGAGAAAACTGCAGAGTAATAAACGTTAGTATTTAAAAACACCCAACTTAAGAAGGGCACTTTCACTATAACTTTCCTCTTTATGGAGGAATAACAAAGGATCCCTAAGCTGCTATGGTTCTACAGAGACTATAAAACGATTGTGAGTTTAACTGAATCTTTCCTGGGTTTGAAGGTATAAGATTAGTGTCTGTCAAGGGAATTGGCTTTGTTAATACTTGAGCTTCAGTCCAGCTGCATTTTCCCTGCATTTTATGACATCTGGTTTTGTCACTTTCAACAGTTTGGTAACGCACCAAGATAAGAAACATACCCAAAATTAAACTCTGTAAGAGGTGAAATTGGGTTTAGAGCTTCCTGTTCCAGGCTTTGTAGTGTTGGAAACTCAGCAGCCAGAATCGTGCAGCACCCGTGCAGTAAGTGACATTTTCCTTGTCAATTATTCATATGTAACAACAGATCTGCTGCTAAGTAAATACATTTAATGAAGAGAGCCAGCTTACAGCAGCAAAGAGCAGTTTGGGATACAAAGGCAGCATGTGCAGTAGCTGGTTTGTCTCCTTCACATTTCTGACAGAGCACTTGGCAGTGCGAGCACACAGCCCTCTGACACTCCCGCACCTCTTCCCTTCCCGGAGCCCCCAGGGGAGGGTGGGACGGTCGGGCATTGTTACACACACCAGAGCCAGCTTCCTCCCTGACCCGTGCAGCAGGAGTCTGAAATTGTTCCTCAAACCAAAAGCCTTCCTGGAGGCCAGAGGTGGCATCACCCCCAACACAGTGACTTCTCCTTATCGCGGGAATGCTGCACTCCTGACCTCCAGGCCCACTGTCCTTCCCAAACGCTGCTCGTGGCTTTTGTACCGAAATGAGTCCTTGCCTTCTTTCAGTTGTAAAGCTCCTTGGACTTCACCTGTCTCTCAGAGGAGGGAGAGGACAGGCTGCTCATGCTCTCAGGCATAGCTGTGCTGGCTGTGTTGTTTCCCACAGCCCTGCATCACGGGTCTCTGCTTTCTCATCTCCAGGCACCATACTTAGGATCTAGTGCCTCCTTCCCAGAAAACAGAGATCCCCTTCAGTACCTTCCAATCCAGTTCCTCTGAGTCTGCTCTGTGGGATTGATTTGTGCCTTCTCACACGTCTTGCAAATCCCTAAAGGGAGGTGCAACAGTTTCTGGTTTCTGTTCTCCAAAGTAACTTAACCCAGGCCCTCCTGTCGTCAGCAGGGCCGGGGCAGCAGCGATCAGGACTCAGAGGTGAGACTGGAGGTGCACACGTATGGTCACACTCATCTCTGCAGTGCCATTTTCTCATGGCCTCCCTTGGGAAGTGTAATGACTTCCACTTTGCCTTTTGCTCCAGTTTGGCTCTGTTCACTCAAGGACTTCAAAGCACTTTCTCAAAATAACAGTAAGTAACCTCTGGCCAGCCTCCCCGTGCTGGCCACAGAGCATCTGTGGTGCAAGCAGGAGGCAGGAGTGCTGCCCTGGCCTCTGCTCCAGCCAACAGGCAGAAAAAGAAAGAACAGAAATACCTGGAGTCCTGCCAGAAACACATTCTTCCCTCTAATGCCTGGCATCGGCTCTAGTATAATTCTAGAATTAAAATGGATTATATTTTTACGCAGATCTTGTAAAAGCAGCCCAGCTTTTGGTCTGCTCCAAGGCAGCTGATAATGATGGCACCTGCATGTAAGTGGCTGCAACACACCTTGTGCTCCCAACACAGATCCCCAGGAGCTGGAGCTGTTTTGTGAGGAGAAAGTAGTTCTACAAATAGCTGCCAATGTCTTTTCTGAGACTCTCTTTTGTGCTGGAATAGCCAGAAGGGACTCTGGAGAATCCTGTCAGTGCCAGTGAGTGTTGATGTGCACAATCTATAATCTCTGGGATAAAATGGAGTGATAGAAAAAGGGAGTATGGACACAAAACATGAGAAGGAACTGTCTGCACTCTGGGAGCTGAAGAGTAGAGAATAACAGAAAATAGCATTGTACAGCTTTTAGATTAATCTATTATGGATTCCTGAATTCCATAGCACAATAGGGGCAGAACTGGAAAAGACATACAGAGAAATGAAGGCCACAAATGGCCCTCGTTACGTTCAAAAGCCTCTCGCAGTGTGGGTGGCTGGGATTATTTCTGTAGCACGAGTGGCACTGGCTGTGTGTAACTTCTGCTGTCATTCTGCCTGTTGGGTGAGGAGTCAGCACCAACGGGCATGAAATGGAGAAAGTCTGGGTCTGCATTAGCTACAGGTGACTGAACGAGGTGGTAGGAACACCCATGACTGATTTTTTTAAGCACAACATCAGCTCCAAAATGCATCAGCAGCTGGCAGTGCCCATCCCAAGGACTCTCCTAGAAGCCCTGGCCAGATGAAGGTGAGCACTGCAGCCAGTGCTGGGGGGAAGAGCCTCCTTTAAAGAGAAGCACAAGCTCCTGGCTATGAAACCTCTCCTCTCCCCAGTCCATGGGCAGCTCACACTTGTCTGCCAGCCTCTCAGAAATGGTCAGATCATACAGGAACAAAAGTGGATTCAAAAGCTTTTGAGCTACTTCTAAGGGATCCGTGCATGTGAACTAACAAAGGCAAGTCTCTGGTCAGCAGGGCTAAATCCACCAGACACAGCCTGTGCTCCAGTAGAAAGTGGGAATGAGCTGAAACTGCCTGTCTGGGATAATCATACAAGCAATGGTAAATAAAGTGTTCTTCTGCCTCAAAATGTTTCATAGGACCATTAACAAATTCTCAGAAGGTCTGGGTTCAAGAGACATCTTGGAAGATTTGGTCCAAGCAGTGATGTCTCTTTACCCTCTTATCTGTCTGTGGGTGACAGACCAGCCTCTCAGAAATTGCTCTTCCCCACACTCCCAGAATCTCTGCCCAGACTTGGGTGAGACTTGGCATCAGCTTCTTGCTCAATCACAGCCTGCAAAGCCATATTACAGAGGATCTCTTTTGTTACTCTGCATTTCCAGAGGAAGGACAGCAAAAATGACTGATGAAACACAAGGAAATTGTGTGGGAAGGCAAAAGAAATAGTTGGTGAAAATGCAGTTTCTGTGGGCTGGAGGTTAAAATCAGAAAAGAATACTTGGAACCTGTGCACTCTGATAAAAACAGGAATATGTCTCTTGGACCCGTTCCTTCCTTCAGTCATCAAGGAGAGCTGGTGTGATCTGTGCCTGGAGAGCCACTGGGAGAATTTGGGGGTTAGCTCTGTGTAGAGAAGGATTCATCTCTGGCTCTCTGCCACAGGCTTCAGCCAACACAAATAGTCCATGGATTAGAGCTCCTTATCACTGATACTGTGTGTCAGACCAATATGCCCATGGAAAATCAATACCCTTTTCTAGGAACACTCAATTACCAAAGCCAGAGGATCTGCTCACTGGTTTTGAGTGGTAACTAAGGAATGCCATATTCACAGCAATTACTGTGCCGTGGAGGGGTAACAGCCTCGGTAGTTTTGTGTCACTGTGAGAAGGAGACGTGGTGGTTTCAGTGTTTGCAGTGCTGCAGATCCAGTGTGGCTTTCCAGCACCAAGCACCCGGGCTGTGGGTGCACTGGAGAGGGGCATCACTGACATCTATCAATTCAAACAGGTCACCACAGAGTGAAGTCCCACTTCCCAAATATTTGTGTCCCTCTTGTTTTGGTTGCTTTTTTCCCCACCATAGCTGCTGGGTTAAACTATGCAGGGGAAAGAACAGATTTCTTTCTTTAACAAAAAGCTTAATTATTTCCTTTTTTCTAAATGTTGTTGCAAAAGCGTAACTTCCTGTTAAGTGCTGAATTTTACAATGTAATAAATTGATATAGTGGCATGTAAACAAGCTGTGTAAATATATGTGCAGAGCCATGCCTTTTACAGGGAAAGAAGAACTTGCACAGAAGTGGTTTTCTGCAGAAATAATAATTTGCACAGTGTTACCCATTAGTACAATAAATGATATTGCAAGGTCTGGATTTACTGACAGCAGGTTGTGTATTTTGAGTACTATGTTTTGCTCAAATTAAAATCTCAAAAATATTTACTGGCCTTAGTTGCTACAAAAAATCCAATTATTAGGCCAGAAAGAGCTGCTAACATCATACGAATCTGAGAAGAAATCCAGAAGAAATGCCCAGTGTATCTTTTTTCCCAGCCCTTGAGAAAATAAATTCTTGAATTGATAAATGCCACTCACGGCCCTGGTCCAGCTCAGCTCTGGTTTTCCCGGGTGGAATGGTGGTGTGGAGCACTTGTTGAAGGAGTCTGAAAGGTTGGGGGGAGAGTACAATCGCAGCAGAAATGGCAGTAATATAAATTTCTATCTATTAGGCCTGTCAGTATTTGCTGCTTCAATGGAAGTAATTTTTGGGCTGGGCTCTGTGTGCCCGACGTGGACAGGTGTGATGCTGGCAGGAATTTGTTTGGGGTGTGCTCCCCACTGCGTGCAGCGGTGTTTCACCTGCAGCCTGTGCAGAAGCAGGTGAGAGGGACCTCAGAGAGGCACAGGCCACCCCATTTACAGACTGATTCCAGCTAGGCACAAATCAGCTGCTATCAGGGACGGTATAAATCCTCCTTACTCAGAAGGGGTATATCCCTGTGGGAGCAGGAGAAACTCCACCTGAGCACTGAGGTGACTGGGGGGTGGCAGTGCTGGAGCTGTGGGCAGTGCCACCCGTGTCAGGGCTGGCAGCTGGGGCAGGGAGCAGGGGACAGACCCGTCAGGAACACCAGCTCAGCTACTGCCAGCAGCCTGCAGAAGAACCAGGGTTAAAGATGTGGCAAGCAGAGAAAAGAGGAAAAAAGTAAAAGAGGAAAAAAGTCCTCCTTCCAAACTCTGGGCTTACCTCTTCACACTGATGTTATGACCCTTCTCAATGGTAATTTATATCAAATTGCATTTTAAAACCAGCAACAGAGTGATGTAATTAGCTCTGGCTTGCTGAGGTCAGAAACAAAAAAAAATCATAAATCACCTACTTTCAATTCAAATCCCTCCTTCCAAGCATTATTAAGTCCCTGAAGACCATAAGCATGCACACACAGAGCTTCTTTCAGTCACCTGGGCGTCTTTGCCATCATCACACCTAAGTACGACGCCTGGTTCTTGGTTTGCTTTGTGTCTTTTTCTCCTTTTCCTTCAGGTGAAGATTGTTCTTACAGGTGTCTAAGCTTCCTTCCAACAGACAAAAAAGAGCAAACACTTATAGGAAAGCAGCCTAATTATGTGGGGTTTTAAACAGCCAGGAGGAAAAGGTAGTTTGAAAACCAAAATATCTTGGAGGCCCCTTCTGCATCCATAGTATATTTGATAAATTGACTTTTGCTTCCAGGGCACACATTCAGCTTCTTCATTAGTATAATGATCCTTGGTCTTCTCTTCCCAAACTTAGATAATTTGAATAAAAACATATGTTTTATGAAATGTAGCCATTAATAGAGTCATTAAATTTAAGCTGTGATTACATATCACTTGCAGCCATCCCATCCCTCTCTGCTGTAGATCAAAATATATTCAGCATTCTTAAAATACATTGTCCATTCTCTGTTTGGCAAGAATAATCCAGTGAGCTGGTGAGTACCAAGGTGACCTGAAAGTTTTTCTAGTACATAATCCCCTTTTATATTCTGTATTATGTATGAACTCAGAGACAGAATATCTGCATTATCTTAAATAAACTAGGTAAAATGTATTTCAAAAAGCTTCTTGAGTCAAAAAGTAGCAAATCATTGTATGTATTTCCATATTTGTATAGTTTCATTATATTCTTGTTCTAAGTTACTTTTAAGTCTCTTTCATATTTAAAAAATGAACTACACACCTATCATGCAAAATGTAAAGAAGTATGTTCAACTAGTTCAAATTAGATACACAGTAAAAATACACTTCCAAAGAAATATCATTTCCATTTTTGTTCATGTTTTTAACAGAATTTCAGACTAATACATCAAATGTGGAACTGTACAAGAATGTGAAGAAACATTAGGATTGCAGTAGTAAAAAATGTACAGCATTCAAAACCAACAAGCTCTAAACAACCAAACAATACCACAGGATTGAAACAGTCATGGGGACAACATAGGTCATCGGAGCCAGAGTGAATCCTAATGCACCTACATAAAGACCCTACATAGAATATTGTCTCTTATTTATATGCAAAATCCCTGATTTGATTAAACCAGACAATTTCTCTAATTGTCTCGTATAGGTTTCAGATAAGATTAACATGAGAGTATTCCCCTTCATGAAGGTCAGGTGTTTGAAAAGGCAATATTGAGAATTGATTTGAAAGGTATTTCCATCCACATGGATTCAGGTAGTTAAGATACAAGATCACAAATAAGAACAGTACAATTTTAAAGAACCATTGGAATTGTTCTCCACTACATTTGCCGTAACGCTTCAGATTTCAGGATTCAGAATCTTTAAACTGTTCACAGCTTAATACACAGGGTTTTAATTATGGGCTGTAACCATTTAACAGTGGACCAAAATTGCCTTTTAAATCAAGAAAAGATCCAGCTTACCATGTAAAAAAAAAAACAAAAACTCCAAGGTGATTGACAATGAACAAATGTTACAAACAGCAGAATCTCTGTGTCAGAACAGCTTTGAAAGGCAGATATGTACCTGTTACAGTCCACCAACCAGCACAACATCCTTATCAGACATTTGGATTACGAGGAAAAATGTCCTGGATAAACCTGTAACATTTATAAATTCAACACAAATCATCTTTTTTAATGTCTCATCACTGTGCATAAACTCAACAGACCTTTCCACCCCTGGGTTTGGTGACCAGACCCCAGTCCCTCTCCCAGATCTCAGCCAGTTCCCATCTTTGACGACTTTCTTGCTTTGCCCATAGCTCACCTCTGGGTTTTTTTGAGCTGAAGTGTCCAAAAGGTTAATAAATGACCCAATTATGTCAGCTTTTCTATCCCATAGTCCTCATGCTCTGAAATCTCTCCCTGATCTTGATAGGAATTTGGCTTGCACAAGAATAGCAAATTTGCAGCTCAGAAAGGTGAATAAATGTAGCACTTTTAAAACCTAAACACTGTTAGGAAGAAGTCCAGCCTACAAAATCATCTTCAATGCCCTGAGAAGGGCAAAGAACACAAATCTTGGCATCTATCTTGCTGTTTGTTTGGAATAATCTTTTAGTAATTCTGATCCAATGGGAATGAGGGATTAGTTTTAGAGAGCTGGCCAGTACAACCCAACATCTGACTGAAAGAACTGATTGGAACAGGTTTGAAAAGGAACAACCATCTGCATCTTATGTACCACTCCAAACCTCTAAACCTACTGGGCAAACAGCATAGTGTAGACTCATTCTTATACATATTTAAACTTTGCTGAGGTATTTCTTTTATTACAGAAAAGCAATTTAAAAAACAATAGGAAAAAAACTGCAAAATATGAGTTATATTCTGCAGAGATTTTTGGGGAGAAGGAATTCAGTTGTGTTGAAAGGTCCATAATCATTAAAGGAATAACCACTTTTAGTGTCAATAATATATTCTTCCTTGGCTTTTTATTCCTTCAAAACATTACAAAAAATGTAAGGCTGTGACTTTATAAAACATAATTTTGCCTCAACTTTGCCCACCAGTGTTGTAAAATAACCTGAAATACTTCCGCCTTTTTCCTAGGGCAGAAGTGTCCACCTCCCAGTGTCCACCTCCGTGATGGACCAGCTGTGGCCACGCAGCTGTGGGACCCCCTGGCCTCCTCCAGGACATGGCACAAGCCACACCTGGCACAAAAGCAAGATCCATGCATGCTGACCAAAGGCAGCTTTCCTTCACGTGGCAAAATGAAACATAGTTCTTCTATTTGAGTTTTAACATTATCTGATAACTTCTACCTGCAACTAACATTATTTCTCTACAATGAAGATACCTAGACTGTTGTACAAGCTGGATTTCTCACCCATAAATACTTTGGGATGGAACCAGAGGGATGTGTACATCATATTTAGGGTCTTTCCTAGGCAGACACTGTGTTTGAAGTGCGTTTTTCTAATCCTTTTAGATCCAGTCAGCCTACCTCAATTGTGACACTAATGTTAAATGTAACTGCAGCCATTACCAAGTAGTTTCCATAAGTGGTTTTATTACTGGTTAGATTTTACAAATTCTGGTATTCGAACAGACTTCGACCTTAAAACTCTAAAACAACAAAGCAACCAATGAAAGGCTTAGGACTATTCAAAGTAACAAACTCTTTAACATTTTTGCCCTGGTCATAAATATACAGAGAGAAAAAGAGAGAAGTGGACATGGAATCCAAAGAATGTAGATAAAACAGTATATAAGGCACATGGCAGTCTTTGAAAATACAGAAGCTTTAGCCAACTTAAATTAATTGCTGTTTCCCTTGCTCAGTCCACAAAACTGTACAGTTACACAAATGTTGTGTTGCAATAGATCTTCCAAGTTATTCTTCAGTCCATACTCCATAATACCAGAACACTACATTTCCTTCTGTTTTTTAGGAGAGATCCTAATTGTGGTTAGTCAGTTGCTCAAAGCCTCTATTAAAATACACTTGGAATTTCAGCTAAGAATAATTTCTTTTTTAAAGAAATTATTAAGAAAGAGTCATCAGAAAAGATTTGTAAGAGTTGTCTGTGAAGGACTTCGAGATTCATGAACCTCAAGACTTCCGGGCACTGATGTCAGGACCGACGTCACAGTTGGCATAGTGGGATTAGTCAAGTCTGTTAAAGTAGTGGGAGTGCTGGATGGACTCATGGAGGCATTGGATATTTCTGAGGCAGGACCTGATGGGGTCCCTGCTTGGAGTGTTGAGTCTGAAGTCTTATCCACCCCTGTGTTTTCTTGACGTAAGAGGTTCCGTCTGAATTTGGCTCGAGCATTTTGAAACCAAACCTGAAACAGTTTAATATAACAGGGTAGCATTTAAAGACCTGCAGTGTTTAAAAACACAAAAGCATATTCACAAATTCATCAATGCTGGAATTGGCAAAGACATTTTTACTGGTAACACTTTAGAAAAGTAGTTGTAGCCATGAGAAACGGCCTCTGCCTGCAGAATATTCCTTCTTCCCTGTCCTTCAACCCCTGCAAGCAGTCTGCCTGGGCCAGGAGTGGGCTGAGGACGGGGGCTGGCAGGCTGACTGCACAAGGTGTGTGCAAGGATGCTCAGAAATTTGGCAGCGTGCAGAATCCTCGACAGCCCTCGATCCCAGCAGCATTGGTCTGGGCAAGGCAAACACCACACACCTGATGGACACAAAATCAGGAGTTTCCCCCCTTGTATCTCACGTCCATCTCCCACCAAAGCACTGCTGGCACAGCCCAGGGCACACCCTGCCTTCCCACGGGCTCCTGCTGCCCCTGGAGCTCCCTCACATGCCTGCAGCGTTTCCCTCTTTGGAAAGGACTGTCCTTCTTTCTTGCTCTTCTCTTATTCTTTCTCAAATGCTCCAGCTGCCTTCGCCTATGCCTGTTTCCTTTATCAAATGTTTTCAGCACTGTTATAACTTTGGGAAAGGGGGCTGGAAAGGTATTAAAGACCTACATTACATCAAAAACTGTGATTTCAGTAGGAATAGCAACCGCGCAGAAATTTTCCCAAGGTTTCTACTTCTTGCATTCTTTGCTTATCCGAGTGAAGGACAGGGAAAGTGAGTGTGTGGGACTCCTGAGGACGCAGCAGAGATTCTGCTCCTGGCTCTGGAGCTGCCTGGCCCTGCCGCGGGACAGGCTCCGAGCCGAGTGCCGGGAGGGAGGGAGGGAGCGCCGCAGGAAGGCGGGCGGAGCGGGCGGTGCTCCCACCGCAGTCCCAGCTGATGGACCTGCCCGGCTGCTTCACCTCTCTCCGCCTTTCTTCACGCCTAGAGATGCTCCAGTTCCAAATTCCCCCTATCGAGCACTCTTCCTTCCTTGGAAAGCTTTCTCTCGCAGCCAAAGGTCTTTAATGTGCACACCCTGTCTCTCACACTCTCTCCAGGGAATGCCACAAAGAAATAATCCTCAGGCACAAATTCAAGGGCCACGCATAAATCACATCCCTACAGGTCCTTCTTTCTAAAAGCTCCGTATTTTAGACCAGTTTATGTTGGCATTTGCTTTGTTAAAACACCTCATTTAAAGGCTGTTTATCAGTTTCATATACAAAAGTTCTCTTAATCCAGCACAGGTAAAGATATTCCCATGATTTTATTAGAGTCCAGGATAGCAGTGACCCTGCTACAGATCAGCAGTGTGGTCGAAAAGGGGCAAAGGCCAAGGTGATGTTTTTGCCTGACACATTCCCAAGCAGTGTCCTCTCGTGGGACTGCTCAGAGCCCCTCGTGTGCAGGGGCTGTGGGTGAAGCCAATCACTTTGTTCTGCTCACTTAAACCACAAAGGCTCGAGCACCAACTGCTCAGGAAGAGCAAAAACAGCAACTGGAACTTTCATAGGACTTTTTACCTTTCAGGTAGAGATCATTTCTATTTGTTCCACAAAATAATTTAGTGGTTGGTTTCTTTCTTCTGGCAAGTGCATAAAGGATAACAGCTGTGAAACGGAGTTTGGAGCTGGCCGCTGTCGCTATGTGTGTTCATGTAGGCATGGCATAATTAAAACAGAACAGACAAACCAGTTGGCCAGCTGTAGATACACCTACTTCTGCATAATTTCACATTTATGTTCATTAAAATACCCATATTTTTATATTCAGTAGTCCTAAATATGAGAAGTAGGACACTCTCCTAAATGTCCAACTGCTCCTTAACCTTACCAGGGCAAGAGGCTCTATGGTACTCTTTGGAAACATGCAGTATGTAAAGTGAGAAAGATTCCTGGTGTTTATGGTCCACTAATATGAAAACCTGAGCTCAGCTGCCCTTACCAATGACCATCCACACTGCTTTCAGGAGCTGCACATATAATATGGTTCATTGTCTCTTTATTACTGGCAATTCATATTAGACATTGAAAATATCATATAATCCTGTAAGTATTATCTGAAAATAGAGATTATATGACTGCTTTTACTGCCTTCCCCACTGGAATATTGTCAAGGTTAATCAGTTAATAGTTACAAGGCTCTTTAAAATTGTATAATAATAAATATTTGTATTATTACTGAAAATACATAGAATTGTCTGAAGTCTGAAAACACCTTGCCTTATGATAGAAGGGATAACATTATTTCCACCATAGTGACATTCTGGCACGTGCTTTAAATCTGACATCCTCAGCAAAGCCTTCGTGTTAGAGAGTGGTGAGAGAGGAGCAGGGCTGTTCCCCTGCCCGTGGGGCTGTTCCCGGGGCTGTTCCCCTGCCCGTGGGGCTGTTCCCGGGGTTGTTCCCCTGCCCGTGGGGCTGTTCTTGGGGCTGTGGGACTGTTCCCCTGCCCGTGGGGCTGTTCCCCTGCCCGTGGGGCTGTTCTTGGGGCTGTGGGACTGTTCCCCTGCCCGTGGGGCTGTTCCCCTGCCCGTGGGGCTGTTCTTGGGGCTGTGGGACTGTTCCCCTGCCCGTGGGGCTGTTCCCCTGCCCGTGGCCCTGGCCATTACCCCGGCAGGGACAGCGGCGTGCCGGGCTGGAGCCGGGGCTGCCCCGCCGCTCCCATGGGCAGCTCAGGCCGTGCACCTGGAAGGGAAGGGCAGAAATAACTACCCAGACACACAGAACTGGAAGAATCCTTCCAGAAGGATTTATCTCACATCAATTACACAATTCCTTCAGGACTGAGGAATAAACAAAATCATTGGGAAGTATTTAGTGGGTTTCTGTCCAACTGTATCAGTACAAGGCTGAGCTATTTCAAATCAAAGGGGGAAATACAGACCAAAACGCCCAGCGAAAAATGGAAAGCAGCTGCAAGACCCACCACTGCTGCTCCCACACTCCGGTGAGCGGGGCTGATGCATGGAGCTGGGCACTCAGCAGTTAGGCAGAATAATATTTACTGAGGTGAAAAGATTGCACTCCCTCTTCAGTGATCTGTGGAACAAATTCTTTGTCTCCACCAAGTCAAACAGGAATGAAATAGCATCTCCATATGATGAGGGAGTGTTGAAAATAAACACACTAAGTGTTGTGAGGGATTTGGATACTGAAGTTAATGGGATCATCACCTTAGATAACTTTATTTTCTGGTTTGTAACACCTCCATTGCTGCATCTGTTACATATTAGCTGTGTGAACAGCTTCTGCTAAAATCAAATTTTTAAACCAATTTTGCTCATTCACACAGCTACCTGGAGACATTTAGGTTCTCTGAATTTCACTAAGTAGTAAGTGGAGAAACAAAACATAGAGGATGCAGCACCACAAAGCAGACTATGTTCACTCACTGCACACACATTGTGATGACTCTGCTGTGATTAATAACTGTTCAGTCAAAGAGATGTTTAATGAATGGGGGCTCAGGAAGAGCCTGCAGCCAAAAGCAAACCTTCACTAAAGGGCAGCATAGGTCCCCATTGGGATGGAAATATTCTAGGCTTGTTTACTACTGGAAACTGGACCAGCAGAGTCCAAATGCATGCAGTGATTTCTGTAGAGTTCTGGGGACTGACTCAAGAAAAAATAAGTGGTGTAAAAGACACCCACTGAAAAATGATGCTTTATGTTCCTGAAGTGCTTAGGCTGTGGATAATCTTATTGCAGATAAGGGAGAGAAGAGGTACATACCTATAGCTAATACACCACACCTCCTCAGGGCTATCTACTTTCACCTTCCTTTTCTAAACTCACAGAAAGAAAGATCAGTTCCCCAGAGAGCAGCATTTATGCCAGTTAGGTTAGTTAGCCCACAATTAGCTGGGGCCATTAATTACGAATGATAGCTTACGATAAAGGGCTTGTGTTCCCCAGCTGTGGTACAAGAGATATATGAATTAAATTGCAAATGTAAGCTTAAATTGGAAGGAAACAAAATAAAAATAGATGTTAAAAATATAAATAAGTTTGCTATGGTTCTAATGTGGCTACTTTGAGAGAACAGTGTGCATTACAAAGGCATTGAAGGAAATGCATTCTGAGAAGCAGAGTGTTACATTTCCAGGCCATCCCACCACTGGACATGTGCAGCTGGTGACAAATTGTATATAAAGAAAGACATCAGTCAGAGCTTCCAACTCCAGTATCACAGAGCATTTAGAAAGTCCTCAAATTCTCTGCTCATCTACCAAGTCCCCTCATTACATGACATGTGGGGCTGTCCCTACAGCAAGGGCACCAGTGCTGTTCCCCAGGTCACCAGGAGCTCGGCTGGGTGTGTTTAGGAAGGACACCTTTCTCCTGATCTGCTCCCTGCATTTCCCCTTAAAGTACATTCTATGAAACATGTCCACAGAGCCAGGACCCTTCCCCAGCTGAATGGAGAGCTGAACACACAGAAGATCCCACAGCTCACAAACACCGACGAGGGAGTGTGGCAGAGTTCTGGCTCCTGGCAAGTGTGCCTGTACACCTGCAAACACCTCTGGGGTGTGGGACAGCCTGGTGCTAATGATGCTTGTTTCCATCAATAGCGTCAGTGCATCACTTTGTGTTCCATAAGTGACACGGATGGAATGCCAGCCTTTCTGCCTCCAAAGAATTAACACATGGCACTGTCTCAGTAACCAACATCATGACGAGTTTTCCCAGCAAAGAACAACCCTAAAACTCATATATATGAACTTAATTGTCACTCACAGGTAGAGATAAACCAACGGGGCAGAAAGGTTCTAAAACATACAAAATAGAAATTTGTGTTCTCATGGCCCAAATTAATTTTCAAACAAAATATCCATGACTAGAGAGTGCTCATAAGAGGTGAGAAAACTCAAGTGGTGCCACAAAAAGTATCACTCCATTTTCTAGAGTTGCCTTCAACAGCATCATCCTCAGGGAGCAATCCTCACCACCAACTATTGCCTTCTACCACTGCAGCTAAAGGGGTCTGAACATAAAGGAGTATTTAACTCTGAAAGTAAAAGAAGTGAAACACCAAATACCAAAATGATTACAAAACTTTGGTGGAATTGTAAATTTCTGCAACAAACAAAAGAAGAACACAAAGCACCTTAAAACTGCAAATTGTGACATGTAAGATGAAATGAAGAAGATGTGAAGCAAGGAAGAAACTGAAAGAGGAACAGAAGAGTAGTGGGGTGAAGTCTAGTTTTGGAGACAAGGAAATATGTTCTGAGTAGGAAGAAACAGAGACAATAACTTGGGAAAAAAGGTGCAAGGAAAGACCCATTCAGTGAAAAGAGAAGAGAGAGATGGAAATCAAAGTTGGTGTGGAGTGACAAGAGAGAACAGAAAGATAATTGAAGGACACTTCCTAGACACCGACGTGCCGTTTCTCAGGTAATTCAGGTGTGAATGGGCAGACCTGGTATCACCAAAGTGTCTAAATTCTCAGGGAAAATAGAGGAGAAGGGTCACTCTAAGGATAGACCAGTGCAGTAATTTACTTCAGCCATGTGTGTGGTTTAAGGGCAGTTGCTGTGAAACACCACATCAGGTGCTGGGATGTTCACTCTGCCAGAGGAGTCTGCTCCTCCACAGCAAATCAGCAACAGAAAAACAAACCCAATCCAGCTATGAGGACCTAGCCACGAGAAGCCATTACGTACAGTTTGTCATTTTACTGGGGAAGCCTACAAAACCTTTGTTCCTTCTTCTGGTAGGTGTTAGCTCTGCAAGCTCCAGGGTCCCTCCAGTGAATTCAGTTTTCCTCAGCAGTTGTCTCCTGCCCTCCACTTGCCTGTGGCTTGTGAGCTGTCCACGATGCTTCCCAGGATGGGGCTCGCAGCCCTGCCTGTCTCTAGGAAGGTCACAAATCCTTTTTCTACAATTAAGACCCATGTAAAACTTTCAGCAATAAATCCAGGAATGCCATGGCTCCTATATGCCCAAGTTTATCTGTAGGTACAGGCATTTGGGTAAGTGCTCATTAAAATTGACTTCTTGAGTCAGAACTATAAATTAAAATGCAGCTGAATCAACGAATACTTTCCTTCCCACAATAGCTCAAATGGAGTCTTTCCCATGCGCAGGTAAAACTACTTTTAAAACACAGTTTTGTTTCATTCTAAGTTACTAAACTATGACTAAAGTTTTTGAAAAAATTAAATTACATCCACTTCAGTTATGAACAAAAAGCCCTCTTCCTTGTCCTGATAAAATGAATTCAAACTGTTGATTAATTTCTTACAAAGGTAAGCATTGACATGTTTTCTGAATTTCTAAACTAAAAGCTCTCTATTTACAGTGAGCACACTAACTAAAATGAGTCACTTTTTTGGTACAGCAGTCTGGAAGCTAAAACAGGCACCAGAATTAAAGAACTCCAGGAAAATGAGCAGGGCCCCAAACTTTCACAATTCTCATAAAATTTAGAACCCAAGTGATCTGCTTGAGAGAAACTGAAAAGAAATAACTCTTCTCATACTTTCTGGGAATGAATTTAGTCTCAGAGAAGGTACGAATGATTAAGAATATCTTGAAAACCAGAAAGACGTGGCTTTTTAAATACAAAATTGATATTTTGATTACGTTTCAAGGCAAAAGACAGCTCTTACCTGAAGAACTCTTTTGGTGAGGCCAGTTTTCTGAGCTAGCTGTTTCAAGTCCTTGGCATCAGGATTGTGGTTAATAGCAAAGTATGACTTCATTGTCCGCAGCTGGTGGTGTTTGAAGGACGTCCTCATGCGCTTTGTTTTCTGATTGCTGGGGTATTGCTGGTCTCTGTCCAGGTGGTCACCATCGTTCTCATTGCAACTTAAAGCTTAAGGCAACAAGAGGAAAAGGCCTGTAAATCTCCTGCTCCACAAGCAATGTTGTTTGCAATTTCCCTGAGTGCAGCAATTAAAATGACACACCACAGCATGTACTGGCACAAGCCCTACCTGCCTTTGCTCCATTTCATGGATTTGTAGAGCTGTTTAGTTTGGAAAAGCCCTCTGAGGTCATTGTGTCCTACCATTCACACAGCGCTGCCACGGCCACCACTAACCGTGTCCCCAAGTGCCACATCCACATGGCCTTGAAATCCCTCAAGGACAGGGGCTTCTCCTCTGCTTTTGGGGAAGTTTCCTAATATCCAACCTGACCCTCCCCTTGCACAGCTCGAGACTGTTCCCTCTCTTCCTTTCCCTGTTCCCTGGAGCACAGCCCGACCCCCCGGCTGTCCCCTCCTGGCAGGAGCTGTGCAGAGCCACAAGGTCCCCCCTGAGCCTCCTTTTCTCCAGGCTGAGCCCCTTCCCAGCTCCCTCAGCCCCTCCCGGGGCTCCATTCCCTCCCCAGCTCTGTTCCATTCCCTGGACACGCTCCAGCCCCTCAGTGTCTCTCGTGCCATGAGGGCCCAGAGCTGCCCCAGCGCTGGAGGTGCCGCAGCAGTGCCAGCGCCGGGGCGAGCACAGCCCGGGGCCATTGGCCTCTTGCCCACCTGGGCACAGCTGGATCATATTTCTGCACCTTCCAGGCATTCCCTTACAGTAACCAGCCTGCAAGGACCCTGGCCTTCCCCTCTGTGGCTTTTAAAATGTCAGCTCTGTTTCCTTTCCCCTCTGCTCCACCTCCACAGAACTTTTCCTCCACTTTCTGTGGGAGGACAGTAGCTGTCCTCAACTCCGTAAAGGGTTTTACTGTGCTTGGTATCACCATAAATTGCACCGTAACACACAAAGAGAGCTGCACAATACACTCCAGTTAAATCTCAATGGAGCAGACTACTTAAAATCATAATTATTTCCTCCATCAAACTAAACCCTGTAGAGTACAAGGGAGACCATTAAATGAAACACTATAAAAGAAATAAAGTTTGTGGCTACCAGACAGCAAATTATGACTATAATCTGACTAGCTAAAGAAATAAAGCTGTTAATACAACATATTCACTGGCATGCCAAATGAAAAATCATTTTAATTAGTTATATGTTTATATTTACATTTAAAAAAAGTGTTTGCAAATACTAGTTTGAATGATCACTTCTGCCATATCCTTTTGAAATCAAGGAATGACACTATTTGATACACTTGCAGAAATCAAGCACAAGAAGGTCTGTGAGAAAAGAACACAGTAAAAATTATCAACTAGTATTAAATATTGAATGCCAAGCAAAATAATCTTGTATTCCAAAAGTAGTTTTTCATTTATTTGTGCATACAGTAAACCATAGAAACCCTCTTAAAATAACATTAAGGACTGAGTTTAAACCCAATAAAAATTAGTAATACAGCTGAAAATTAGCCCCTACAAACTGTTGTTAATTAGCTTTTCGTGTCCAAATACCTCCAAGTCTCTCTTAATTTCCTACAAGTTTTATGCTAAAAGTAATGAAAAATTGTTATCTCTGTTCTACATGGCATGCAAAAAATGACCAAAAAATTCTTTTGAACAGGAATTGTTGGTAAGTTTCTTAAAAACATGAACAGGTTTGTTTTCAATTGTCCACTATTGCTGTTTAATTACAACACAGTACATCTCATGCACCTAGCTGTATAGTGTTATTTGAATTTATTGTCCATCAGTGGGTCTCAGTCCTAGTGAAAACACACACATTTTGACAGGCACATGTTAAAATCAGATTTTAAAAATACACAGATAATAAAATGCACGGATTCCTAAGTAAAGGTGCACACAGGTTCCCTAAGCAGGATTGCAGCAGCTACAGTAGCTGCTTTACAAACCTCAGCCTTTCAAAACCTGCTAAAAATCTGTGGCACAATACAGAGCAAGGCCTGCAAAAAATTCAGCTCTAAGCCCAAAAGCATGTTGGTTTAACAGATATGCCCAAAGTGTCCAAAGCCTCAAAGTTTCCTGTGTGTTTCTGTACTCCTATAATTTAAAAAGCAGCTAAAAAAAAATGGTACTGTATATAGAAATGTGAGTGTCTGTGTGCGTGTGTGCGTGCATGTGCATACATTTGTATAAATCCTTTCCAGACCTCTGGATCTGGTGCCAAATTTTGGCCATAAGAAGCATTTCTGCTTGTTTTCCTGCAGCATGGAAAACTGCAAGTACCTGAATTTAAAAGGTGTAAGATACTTAGAGGGAGAGAGTAACAATGGAGTAGTAATGGAGCTCTTTGGGATGTAGCCAAATCTTTTTGGGTTTAAGATCTGAGACCTAGTTGCCCATCTGGCATGTGCTCCAGTCTCCTTCATAGCCACAATTCCTGATATAAAGAGCACGGGGATAAATAACATAATAATGCTCATAGAAAATTCTGTTATGGAAATGTAAAACCAAATCATGCTTGTTTTGAAAATGCACCCAAAGAATTTTAGATATTAGTAATGGAAAAGACCATTGTGCATCATCTTAGAGGCTTTTGAACCCTCCAAGAAACGACAAGACAGACATAGGAGGAAATGCATCGAAATATCTGTCTGCAGGACTGAGGTCTGGTTCCTGTTAATATGCAACAAAACAAAGCCTAGGGCTGCAAGGAGCTGGATCTTAATGTGTCCCATAGAGAATGAGATACATTCAGAATCCAAGGATATAAAACTGATTCTAAACCCTCCCAGAATGGAATGAGGGTGTCAGCTTTTCATCAAGCCCTGACAGGAAAAAGAACACCTTACTCTTGGAATTTCTCATCATTTTACTTCAATATCTACTAAGTAAAAATAATATTAAAACGACAGTAAACATGTACCATTTGAGAGTGGCAAAATGTCCTTGTCTACAATGGAAGTTGCAGAACAGATTTTAAAAGTGCAGAGGGTGTGTGCTGTTCGTTGTCTTGTGCAAGTGGTTTGGCTACTCCCAGGGATCACCCAGCATGACATAAATAGTCCTGGCTGGTGCCAATTCCCCTCTTGTATTTGGTTGTGGTGCCTGGCACCATCCTCAACAGGCTATTTTATTCAGTCTAATATTATCTGCATCTCTCACAGAATCTGCAATGTCCATGGGTGTTGAAGGCACAGACACACAGAGCGGGCCAAGGGTGTAAGTGAAGATTTTAAGAGCTGAGGAGTTTCTGCAAAAGGCATCAGGGTGTAAAACTAACACTGTACATGCTCCTCACGCAACCCTCTGTTTTTCAGGCACTGTCTTCCCTGTTCTTTTGTGGTGTCCTGTGTATCTCCCAAAGGAATTGCTGAACTATCCATATGTAACATTTCCATTCCATTGCAGTATCTCAGGCTCCTGCTGGGATTTCAGAAATACGATTGGTAGAATTCCAGTCAAATAGAGGAGCCTTAAATTAATGAGTGTTTCACTTCTATTTTTTGATGAAACAAATTCTGAAGCAGTGCCAAGTCTCTTTTCTGACCCTAGAACATTTCTAAGGCCCTGTGCCTTTCCCCAGACCCCAGACCCAAGCCGCTGCCCTCCCCGCTCCGCTGGTGCAGCAGTGGCAGCACACACACCCTCAGCTCCATAAGGGCCTCCTGGCCACAGGACAGTGATGTCCACAGGCAGCATCACTACTACAGTTAAGGGGAAAACATGTTTGGTACTGGTAATTTGGAGATTAATGCATAACGCCTCCCTAAACCCAACAACAGGAGCATAAAGCAGGCTGCGCTGGTGCTTTTGTAACAAAGTGTGTTAGAGGAGGAGAACTTGGGAACATTGCTTCACCCTCAGATCACCAGAGCCCCCCATGGCTTGGGACTCGGGGCAAAGTGTGTGCTTAGCAGTTAGTAGGTTGCTGAGGATATGGCACATGAAGATGAGAAAGAGAAATTTCCTTTGGGGGAAATTTTGTTCTTAGTAGCTTGTGCTTGACATGTTAGATTATGCCAAAAGAAAGAAAACTAATCCTGATTCTGAAAGAGTGATGAAACAAGAGACATGTGTGTGCATTATCTCTCAATAGTGGCTCGGGAACATACACCCCTTTCCTTCTGTAATCGGAGTCAAGGGGGTGTTTTAACCTCCTGCTGCCTGGAGAGGGAACTTGTGATTAACTAGACCAGGCAGGGTGCAGCCGCATTTGTTCTTTGGTCGGAGCCTGGAGAGGACTTTGTGGTACCCCTATCCTCAAAGGGGACAGAAGTGAGACAGAGCCCTCAGAGTGGTACTTGGGACAGGAACAGACATAGTCTTTCTCTTTGGAGGAAGGAGAAGACATAGAGAAGGCAGATTCCTGAAATTCTCACCACAGGCATTAAAAGGGGTGAAGCTGTGGCACTGGGAGCAGGCGAGGTACCCCTGGCTGCTTCTGAGGTGCCTGGCAGCACTAAAAGGAGCGTGTCTCTGCCAAGCCATGGAGCAGCAGACGCAACAGCGCTGCCTCAACCTTGACATTTCAAGAAGTGTTTCTGAGGAGATAAAGCCAGTGAGTCTCAAGGAGCCCAGGCCGAGCATCACAAGGCCAGGATGGAGGAGAGCAGGATTAGAAGCCCTCTTCCTCCGGCCTTCCCCGGGCGCCTCGGACAAAGGGGCTGCGCGGCCCGGCGCCCCCCGGGGCTGCCTGAGGCCCGGGCCCCCGCGGCCGCGGTGGCCCCCGGGGCGAGCGCGGCCGGGCCGGGGCTGCGGGGCGGGAGAACAAAGGGGCCGGGAGGGGCGGCCGGGCCCGGGCCCCGCGGGAGGAACCGCCGCCAGGGTTTTTCCCCTCAATTAAGCCAGTTGAATGGCGCTGAATGGCCGGTGCGAGTGCGCGGTCAGTCCCTGAGCGCCGCGATTAACCCGGGCAGCCCCGGCCGAGCCGGGCTCCTCGCTGCCCGGCCCGCCGGGGGAAGGGGCTGGCGGCGGGGCTGCAGCGGGCTCCGCTCGCCGGCCCTGCCCGAGGGACCCCGGCCCTGCCCGAGGGACCCCGGCCCCGCGGCCGCCGGGGGAGCGCGGGAGCTCCCGGGGCCCCGCTCGCCCTTCGGGGCGGGAGCGATGCCGGCGCCCTGCCCCAGCCCCGACCCCAGCCCCAGCCCCAGCCCCTGCCCCGGCCCCGACCCCAGCCCCAGCCCCCCGGGGAGGGGCCAGATGCGCCCGGGGACCCGGAAGGTGACCATAGCCCGGGAGGAGGGAGAGGAGGGGGAGAAGCAAGAAGAGGAGGGTAAAGGGGTAAACCCTAATTTTTCCTAGGAAATCTCTGCAAGACATCCGATTTTAAGCCGCGATTCCCGTCTGCTCGCTCTGTCACAGTAGTCACAGGGAAGCTTCTTGTGAGCTTTTAGTCCCAAGGGAAACGAGGAGGAAAGAGGGATTCGCTCTTCAAAACTTTCCAGGCTTTTCGCATTTTTGTCAGAAAAAAAAACCCCAAACCCCTTTTGACACAGCCACTTGAGAGGGTCAGCTCCAGGCGTCCCCGGCGCTGCCCCGAGCCCTGCCGGGAGCTGGGTCGGCGCCTCCGCAGCCTCCCCTCCCCCGGCAAAAAGCGCCCCCAGCCCCAGTCCCCATCCGCCGAGGACGTCTATCCAGCCTGGATATTCCGTCACCCTCTCAGCGAAGCACGAGGCATCTTCCTGCTAGCAAAGGAAGGAAGTGTTTCTTAATATCTTGGCTGTTTGTACAGATTATGGGTATTTTATCAGCTCGTCGTGCCCCAAGTTTGCTCAATACATCTGTCATTTTCCAGGATATTTTAGTGTCTTAAAGCCAGACTAGATACAAATGAATAAAACATAGCAGACTGTGGGAGGTTTGGGGTCTAATTCACAAAGGGAGTATTCAGAATTCTTTACAGGTGCTTCTGTGTTCAGCAAGCTTTCAGCCATTGATTTACTGACCTAAAAAACCCATCAAACTCCATTCCAACAAGTGAAGGAGGAAATTATGATCACAGGAACACACTTAAAAAAAAAAAAAAAAAGAGAAAAGAAAGAAAAAGAAATCTTTTTGAAGTTTCAGCATCCTTCTAAGCTATTTTCCACTTGTCAGGCTCTATCCACATCTAAACCCATCATCCCCCTGCAAACGGAGTCTCGTTTAAGTAGGGGAAAAAAAAAAAAAGTCATCTAATTCGTGTTGCAGATGAATATTTGCTCCAATTTACAAAATTATTTCAGTCTCGACTCTGCCAAGTGTATGGGTCCCCCTTTTCCCAACACCTCTGGGTGTAGATTTATTTACACAAAGTATTCTACACAAATCACCAGGAACAGATCCCCTCAGAGGATAACATTGTGCATTTCTAGTGCATTTCTGAGAAGGAAATGACAAGTTCCACTAAAAATAAAAAGAGAAACTATCACATTTTTAGACAGTTTATCTTCTAAAGGCAAAAAATCCAAGGCTTTGCAATAATTTGCTCGTTTGTGGAATTTTACATCAACGAGCAACCCAGTCTGATTTCCAAGATCAATGGCACTTATTACCGCATAAATTAGTCGATTATAGGTCTAGTAAATAGTTAAGTAGATAAATAGCTTAAGCGAAGAAGCCAAAGGTTACTCAAAGAAGATCTCTAAAGTTTCAGTTGCACGCGCTAAACAACGATTAAAAGTCGGACGGCATTTATTCTGTAAACGAATTTTTCAAACTGCAGTTAAAGGCGGTTTATTTAGGAAGTCAGGGAGCAGTGAGACTTTCTCAGGCTGTGCTCCCATCCAGGACAGATGCCGCTGATTCGGTTTACAGGTCCTTTGAATCTGAACATCTGCCCTGCACAGGGAGACAGCGGAAGGACAATTAAAAGTTAATCCCTCCGAAAAGGAGACGTTTTTTAACGGGAAATATGCATATTTGATGCATGTTTTAAAGCTGAACTGTTACTCGCCAGAACACTACATCCACCTTTCATCAACCTTCACCACTGGGACGACTACTGCTTTTTGCACTACTTCCAAATTATTCAGCAATTAGTTGAACCAATAATAGCTGGCACATTTGTTCCCGAGGTGCGTTTGCCGGTTAGAGATGCGCCTTTTCTCCCTGCCGTTTTCAGTGCAAACCACCCCATTTCGTCGCTATTGTTATTCCCTTCAGGCGCAAAACACCCGTTATCCCCCCGTTCCCGAGCTGCCTCCCCCAGCCGAAGCCCGAGCTCCTCGCCACCCCTGCACTTCTCGGTGTCCCCCCCGCGCCTTCCTCCCCCCGTTCCTCCTCCTCCTCCCCGCGCAGGCGGAGCGGCAGCCGCCCGGCGCAGCCCGCAGCTGTCGGGGCGCGCAGAGATGAGGCTGGAAACAAACCGCGGCAAACTTGGCCTTTACCGAACGCCCTCTCCGGGAAAGAAGAACATGTTAAAGGCAAATCTGTGCCCTACGGGACACGTCCGAAGCAGGTAGGTTAAAAGAGAAAACAGGCTGGGACGAGCAGGCTGGGAGAAGCACAGAGGGCACCGAGGCACGGAACGACGCGGGGAAACGAGCTCGGTGCCCAGGGTCTGGCGGGACGGCCCGAGCGCCCGGCTCGGGAAACGCCGGACTGGGGGGCAGCCCGTGTCCGCCTCCAAGTCCTCGAATAAAACCAACATCTAAGAATTTTGTTTTGTCCAAGGATTTTTTTTTTCCCCCCGTTGCATACAAGCAGCAGCGCAGGAAGCCCCCGGGATGTCAGCCGTTCTGGTGGCAGCTACACGGAGAAGTGGAGCGAGGGGCAGAGGGGAGCGGGGATGGGGGGAGGAGGGGGGCAGGAGGTTGCTCGAATTCCTTTGCCTGTAAAATTACAGTGCTGTGACGGTGGGGAAGTTAAACGAGGGAACACGTCGGAAAGTTTGCTTCTGGATCCAGAGAGCCCCGGCTGCTGCCAGGTTCGCTCCCGCTCCTCCTGCTGCTGGGCTCGGTTCAGGGGCAGGGGCTGTGCCGCGGGGCAGCGATGGGCTGCAGAGGGGATGCTGCTTTCCCGACTCTTCTCCGAGTCACCTCTCAGGAACAAAACTCCAGCGGAACTTGCCCCCGTGTGAGCAGGCTCTGTGCTGCCCGCAGACACCTGCTGCCCACGGCCCCTGCCCGGGCACAGCCAGCCCTGCGCCCCCGTCCGCCCCCCACTCCAGCCCTTGGGAAACGGCCACTTCCTCTCTCTCTTTCCTTCCAAAGCTTTGGGGTGCAAGAGCTCAGGACAGGGCTGGACAATTCTCCCGTCAGCAGCTTTAGAGTGTAGCCACTAAAGAAAATTCACGGGCCTCTGAAGTGCTAACTAAAAATCTCTGGTTTCCAGATTTTATTTCAGGCTGCACTCCCCCTTCTTCCCCCCCTTAACCAGATGACCTTGCTTCAAAACATTTTATTTCCAGCTGAAGTGAAAAATGCTAACATATTAGCTTCTGTAATTGCAGTTTGACAGCACTTGATCTCAATAATTATGCTGCAGCTAAACTATTATTAACAGTTTAAGCTAAAATAAACGGAAATCCCCCTTTGGAAGTGAACAGAAACAGACCGTCTGAACTGTTCTGGGGGAAGGGTCTCTTACCTGCATTGTAGGCTGCCAGATCTGCTCCAGGCCCCGGGCTTTTTCTTTTCCTGGGTCTCCCCTTCTGGACAGTCCCCACGCCATTGTAATAAGGCAGTCCCAAAGTGTTGGCAGAGCCCGCTCCCAAAGCCGGGCCCTTCCCAGCGGCTACATCCGAGTGATTGAAATGCACCTGGTACTCCCCCTGGATGAGAGTCTCGAAATGGAGGCGGCAGTACACCAGATTGTCCTTCATGCCAAAGTGATCGCCAGTGGTCAGCATCTTGTTGCAAGTGGTGCAAGTGAAGCAATTTAAGTGATATACCAAATCCCTGGCCCTCATGACCATCTCGGAGGCAGAAATCCCCAGGTGACATCTCGCACATCTCTGCACCGAAAACCTCCTGTAAAACAGAAAGGCCAGAGGAGACGGTGAGAGGCGCATTCCCCCCCCACCCCGTCCTTCGTCGGTTCTGCCCGGAGGACGGCAAAGGGCTGCGAGCCCCGGGGCGGCCGCCTCGGCCGGGGCAGCGGCACAAAGCCGGGACTTTTGCGGAGCCCAGCCGGGAGGGCATCCCGGGACGGGAGCGCGGGGAGTCTCCGTCCCGTTTCCCAGCTCGCAGCGCAGCTCCCGCCCCGCCAGACCCCACCAGGAAAAGGCACCGACCCCCGGGCCGCGAATGTGCCCGCACCCCCGGGCAGCAGGAGGCAGCGCCGGCGGGCGAGGAGCGGCCCCGCTGCGGGCCCCGGCCCCGCACCCAGCACAGGAGGCCGAGCAGGGCACGCCTGGTGAAGGCCCCAGTAGCCAAAGCAGGCTGGGGGGAAGCTGTGCCCGGGCCGTGCCCCCCTCTCGGCAACACGGGATTCATCCTCACCACGAGTGTCCCTCCCCAGGGGGAGGTTTTAGGTAGGAGCTCACAGCCTGCCCCACGCGTGCCCACGGATCCCCTCCGCAGTCTCGTCAGGACGGGGGCTGCTCAGCGCGGGGAGCGGCGGGCAGTGTCCCCGTCCCCGGCTGGCGGCCGAGGGCAGGCTGTACCTGTAATAGTCCTCTTTGCAGTAGATGCTGCCGTCCTTGCTGAAGCAGGTGAGCTCGGACTCCAGGTTGAGTTTACATTCACAGCACTTCAGGCAGCGCATGTGCCACTGTTTGTCCACAGCCAGCAGGTAATAACGGTCGGAGATTTTACCCCCGCAGCCGGCGCACAGGGCAGCCCTGTCACTGCTGATGGAAGGCATGGTCTGCTGGGGGAAAACAATTACAGACCGTTAGCGAGAGGGAGAAACTCTTGAGCACGGCTGGGCTCCCCCCTCCCCCTGCCCGGCCGGGGCCGAGCTGCTGCTCCCCTGGCAGAGGAGCGGGGGCTGCGAGCCGGCCACCCCGACCGGCCCCCGCGCCCGGTCCCCAGGGTCCCGCCGCATCCCACCTTCCCGGTAGGAGGCGGGGAAGCGGGCGAGACAAACAGAAAACCACCCTGGCTTTTAGGGGAGGCGTCCAGACCAGACCCACAACTTTTTTTTTTTTTTTTTTTTTTTTTTTTTTTTTTTTTTTTTTTTTTTTTTTTTTTTCTGGTGGATTTACCAGTCTCAAACCAAGAAAAGACGCTGTTCAATAAACAGGCGCAATAATAACAGAATAGGGCAAATCACAGATAGTTCATTTTAAAGTTTAGAATTATGGTTATACTGAGAGTGTCTGCATAGTTAATGCTGTGTGAGTGCGTGTATGTGGAGCGTGTCTGTGTGTGTATTTTCCTAGCTATAAAATTCCGAATGAATTACGATCAAACCCCCGGTAGTCGCAGTGCTGCAGACACAGCTCTCTGCAAGCTGGTTCCAAACAACACGGATCGCGATCTGCTGTGACCCAAAGCGCTAAAGGGATCAGTAAATAAAGCTGCGGAGGAGATGAGCGTTACTAAATCCGAGGTGCAGAATGTTTCATCAGGAAAACGAAATAGTGGGAAACGTGTAGGAATGAGAGCGGGTTAAAACCAACAGAGCACATTAGATTATGCTGGGATAAACTTGGAAGCAATAAAACTAAATATAAGCCCTATATAATTTAATAGTTTAGTGTCAAATCGCAATTCAATCGAAACCCTCAAAAAACCCCAAATTCATACATATCCTGTCAACTTCTACCGAACAAAAAAGAGGGAGAAATATCGGAACAGTTTAAGCATGCTTATTTATTTCAGGCACCTTAAAACAGCATTCGGGAGAGGAGGCTCGGGTGGAGCAGCGTCTGGGGCAGACCTTGCAATATGCTGCTTTCCACTTCGGTCCCAACTTACTCTTACCCGCTTTGCACAAAAGCCCACGGCAGATCTGTTCTTGTGCACGAGAACCCGAAACATTTCCTTACAGCTGTGCCCAACACGCAGTTTGTTTTGGTTCGGGGCGGGGGAGAAGTTGTTTGTTTGCTTTTACCTCCTCTAGAGCCTTAAATCCTCGCGCAAAGCAAAAGCAAAGACAGCTAATCGGAGGAAATCGAAAGGAACTGAGGCTGATTTTCCAGCACATGCCAAACCCATTGCTTTCATCCTGTGCTTGCGGGGATCACAAAATCCCATCTCTGTGAGCACTCCCGTTTGCACCGCATCATTCCCACTAGGAGAACTCCACACAAATAAAACCCTGGCACTCCACTGGTGTTAGTCACAGGAACCCACCGGTAGCTTGTTTCTCTAAGGCATTAACTGAACTCCGAGTAGGGATCGTTTTATAACCGAAATAGTTTCTTGTAAATCCGCTTTAAATGAAATAACGTTTTTTTTCTACTTTGCTCTTCCAGTAACAAAAATATTCTGCCGACTAGAAATGGTATTCAAGGATCCAGTATTCCAACCCACTATTTGTTACATACACACGTGTATCCATATAGATTATATACAGTTATATAAAACTATCACGGCACAATATTTATTCCAGCAAAGATCATTGGATGTTGTTTAACTGTACGGAGAAATTTAACTTTTTAAAAGAAAACCAAAACCGTTTAGGTTAGAAATCGCATCCCACCCTTCTAGTACAAAGGCCGTTTTCCAGCCGGTGTTTCAAGATTAAATAGTCTTACTGTCACCTTTAAGCAAATTCCACATAACAGCATTACAAGAAAGAACACATACTGATGAAGTTTGAAAACCTGAGAACGGATCTTCCTTGAATATCCCTGTATCAGTTTACAAGACAGCATTTAACCAACGTCCGAGATAATTTCACTTCAGAATTGCAATTTCTTAACAAAAAAAAAAAAAGTATACATAAATTGTTAAATCACTTAAGACACTTCAAAAATTTCTTCCACTTCACCAGCATAACACTAGTTAGACGGATGCATCTTTTTATTATCTAAATGTATTAATGTACAAAGTCTACGCATCAGCAGACAAGATGAAATGTGGTAAAGTTATAAAAATTCCCAACCATCCGTCTCCCTAAGACATATCTTCTAGTTCTGCTTGCCATGTTTACAAACGCACATATTAAAATTATTTTTAAAAACCCATAACTTAAAGACACTCGTGTTTGTTTTTTTCCTTCTTAAATAAATGCTATAAAGACTGCCTCCATGAAGGCATCCTACCTGAAAAATAACACAGAATTGGATTCTTTGGTGTTTGTGTTTCCATTCTGCAGACAAAAAATTTGCTGTGCCAAAATGTTATCGGTATAAAACCACACTTTGCTTCTTCCTAAAAACTTTGGAAGGCCGGACAGGCTGGGGGAAGGGAAGGAGTTCTTGGACGCTACCAAAAGGCTGGTCTATCTGTTTTCTCACAAGAGCAGTACCGTTCGTTTCACCCAAGCGTTACTATTACTATGCATATTATTAATAATTAACAGTTTCATGCCTATCCCCATGGTTTCACTTAATCTTTTGGGGTGCCTTTATGCTTATTTTTCTTCTGATTTAGTATTTTGCATACGCTTCCCCCCGATCTGTTATTTTAGGGGAAAAGCTCTATCTGTGAGGGGTTTGGTATATTTAGGGGGGTGCATGACTCTCCCATTCCTTCGGCTCCTACCGTTTCCGTCTCTCCCCTGTCTATAGCCGAGCTGATGGCCGGTGCTTCGCTTTTGGTTCTCCGATCCATCTCGTCGATGACCCCGTGCATCTCCGAGCCGGAAAGACTGTGGAAAAGCATCGCTGAGGAAGCAGAGGAGGAGGGCCCGAGTTGCTGTTGCTGCTGACAGTTGTCGGGGTCCCTGCAGGAGCCCAGAACTTGCATTAACCGGAGCCCTCCCCCATGCATCTAGCACGGCCGCCCCGTCTCTCCTTGGGCACCGGGTTTTTCCCCCGGCAGAGCTCTCCGGAGCGCGGCGCAGGCACTGATCCGAGGTTTCAAGGGATGGGGTGCAGAAAAGGCGGGCGAAGGGGATGAGGGAGAGGGGATAACTGGTGGTGTAAGCTTCGGGGCTTGGATCTAGTCTGTTGCGCGGCCCCGGCACATCTCTCTAGGAGGCTTCTTCAGTGCAGGGCTCATTGCCCCAGGTGCAGTCCCAGGCTTTATGCTCAGGCCCAGCTGGCAGAAGGCTGGGCACTCTTACGGTTGGGAGGGATTAATAAATATTAGAAATATAAAAAAATATTAAACCATCTTCGGTGAGAAATAAATAAGAATTAGAAAAAAAAAATTACGACAAGCCCCTTACATCGTACTGTGCGAAATTTAGAGCAGGAAAGCAAGGGAGAGGGAGGCTGCAGCAGGCGGAGAGCAGGCTGGTGCTGCAGGGAGGCTGGGGCGGATGCCCACCGTGCGCACTCACAGTCCAGAGGGCTGGCAGCGGCGGCAGCTCAGGGGCAAAGTTTGCTCCTTCCCCCGCTCCTCCCCCAGCCCGCTGGAGCTCATTGGGAAAAGAAAAAGCCAAGGGGAAGGAGGAAGAGTTGGACGGGCACCAGATGGGACGGGCACTCTCGCGGCCCCCCTCTGTCCTTAAAGCGGCGCGGCCCGCGGGGCCCGGGGCGGGAGCGCAGCCGGAGCCGGAGCCGCCGCGGAGCTGCGAGCGGCGCGTCTGCAGCGCGGGGACCGCGCGGGGCTCCGCGCCTTTTCTACAGCCCCTCTGACATCATGTCCTGCCCCGCCGCCATTGGCTGCGCCGCGCCCGGGCCGCCGGCATGTGCTCGGGGCCGGGCGGTGTCCCCGCTCTGTCCCCGCGCTGTCCCCGGGCGGTGTCCCCACGCTGTCCCCGCGCTGTCCCCGGGCGGTGTCCCCACGCTGTCCCCGCGCTGTCCCCGGGCGCTGTCCCCGCGCTGTCCCGGCCGCCCGGGCATCGCGAGCGCTGCCGCGTCCCGCTCGGAGCTTGGCGTTTGTCGCCCGGTGACCGTCGGCGACGTGTCGGGCCATGGCGCTCCGAGGATGCTGTGGGGCACAGCTCCTCCAGCGCGCGAGAAGGAGGCGTTCGAGAGTTTGTTTCGCCATACCCCGAACATCTATGACCAGCTGAATGCGCCCAATAAGTCTCGTTATGAAAAATATTCACTGTTAGAATATAGTAACTTGAGTCACTCCAGTTTGGGACCAAAGGCCTCTTGCATCTCTCATTTCCAAGTAGACTATAAGAAAACCAGGCCAGGAAGGTCTCTGAACTTGGGGAAAAGCTTCAGAAACTCTCCAGGAAAAACAAAGAGTGCACAGGGAGACTGTTCATGGTACCTAAATATTTATCCAGGAGGTGGGTAGTAAGGAAGGACTAATTAGTATTAAAGATGTCAAATATCGCACCTCTAATTATGTTAGCAAAGGTAGCACAACGGAAGGCAAATGTGAATGCACATCTGAGATCATGAGACTCGCTGCCTCATCCGTGACTATGAATTATTACATCACTCTGCTCATTCCCATCAGGTGTTGTTTTCTGACAGAGTGATTTGCCTCTTACAGGTGTAGTGCAGTTAAGATTATCCTTGCTAAAACTGGAATTCTTCTGTTTATAGCCCAACTTCGCTGGGTTTATACACTCCATTCTTACAATAATTGACGCTTCTTATCATCTTTCTGTTGGGATTGCTCTGAGTAGTTAAAGTCATTTGCATGTCACAGAGGAGAACAAAGTGTCTCTTGTAGAAATGCATATGAAATAGCCACAAAGACCCCTCAAGAAACCATACAGAATGCAAGCTAATTTGGCATCTGTGGGAACTATCCAAAGTCTGTCCTAAAATCAAACCTTGGAAACAATGGAAGTTCATATTTGAATTCAGATTAGAATCCTGCAGCACCATTAGTGGTTCCGTATGGTATTTATCTTGATAAAATCATCTTTCCCTTCCTCCGTACAGCTGCGAGAGGTTTTCAAGCCCCGTCTGTGCTGGGAGCTTTGCCTCCAGGAGCAGCTGTGGATCGTTGCTCACCGGACACCACGGAGCCCGTGGTGGGACAGCACTGGCTCACCTTTGCTCAAGCACTGCTGCAGATACCCTTCTCACAGCTGTGTACCGTACTACCCTCAAATGTTCTAGTACCAGATTAATTGCCTATCACTGAATTGATTATGTACTTTTTGCAGTCAGGAAAGGTCATGGATTTGTACACTCTGACATTGCTAATTATCAAAAAGATTTTAGGTATTTAACAGAATTAAAGTACAGTATTTTATGTCACAGAATTGCCTCCGTGGATGGAACCAATAATACCAAGAGCGCGCTGAAAAAAGTATGGCACGGCCTCCAGTTCACAGGGTATCTCTGATTATCTTTTAATGGATATACAAACACAAGAAGACATCCAACCCTTGCTACCAAAACACAAGGAGAGTAACAGAATGTAAACATAAAGCTGCTAATGTACACACTGACACATGAATGGCATTTACATTGTTCAGAATAAAATCAAGGATACTTTCAAATAATGAGCCACAGAAAAATTGCTGGAGCAAAATCGTCTTCAGAATGAAACGCAGGCTCATTTGAAATGAGAGTTTTTTCATTAAAAAAATGGTGCAGCTAATAATAAAGTCTTTTAACCTGTATTTTGTTATAGGTGACAGGTGAACAAATCACAGGTCTTGAGTTTCTCTACCCTGCCTCTCTTGGTAACGTCATCTCCAGTACCATCTGCTACCTACCAGACAAACAGACCAACCACATAATGAGGTACCAGCTTCCACCCAGCTACCGTGACTAAATCAGAACAAAAGATTCAACGCCTCCTTCAACAAAGGAACACAAGTCTAAGCTGTCTTTGCTAATTGCTGGGTTTCAGGTTGTCTGTTACAGATTTTAAGTGAGCTACAAACTTCCATCAAATACTTATAGCTGTTGGATAAAGATACTAAGAATAAAAGATAAATGGAAGCAAAAGGTAAGAGAGAAGAGAAGAAAGCTTAGAAAATAAGCAACTACTTATGGTAATTTAAGGACTGTGCAATAATATAAACATGAAAGACCAAGGGGCAGAGTGATTGATATCTCATATGTTTTCGATGCCCCTACGGTTATTAGACTGCAATATATGGGAACATACAATAAACTATGAATTAAAATGTAATTGTAGCTTCGGGCATCTTCTTCATTGTCTGCTGTGGTGTTATGTCTTCATGCACCGTGATTGACAAGGTGTAATTAATCATCTTACTCAGTTGTAAATATGGGCACCCTTCACAGTAGGCATCAGGAAGTGTGTACCAGCAAAGGAAGCAATAGTTGACGCTGAGATACCATTAAATCAAAATCAGAATGCGTATATGTTCAGAAATGTGTGTTTGGTGTGATGCTGTTATCGTTTATTTCTCAAATACTGTACCAACAGATTTACTTGATTTGCAAGTTAACTACAACATTAACCAGTTTTATATATTTTGTCTCTTCTTCACTTTTATAGGCAATGATGTTGTTCTCCTAAAATGTGAGCCAGTTTGCTTCCTGTCAGCAAGTGGAGCTCAGCTCAGCTCTTCCTCTCCCCAGGTTGCTGCAGACAGACCAGCAGCTCCGTGGTCTCACTTGAAATGGTTCGGGCAAATTATTACTCCATTCATGGATCACCTTCTGCACTTCTTACATACTGAGTTAGATACTTTGGGTCATTTTAAAGTGAAAGAGAATAATGAAATTATCCTAACAAGGAACACTGTTCCATTTAAAAATAGGACATTTCTTGTCACCAATGCTGTCCCCAAATTGTAAATGAATGTCTTTTAAAAGATTTTTTTCAGTATTCCAGGGTAGGAAACATGTTATATCTGTTTATTTTTGTAAATGATTGCTATCCTTAGCTAGTTAGTACAGAAATGGTGTCCGAGTCATGAGAAATTAAGTGGTTTGTCTCAGGAAAATTTGGTGGTATGCATGTTTTTGATGCACGAAGAGCTGCTGAATGAATAATTGGCCCCTATTTAATGTCCTCTGCTTTAAAGCTGTCTAGTACATTTGCTGTTTAAAAAAATGTCTTTCAAAGCTGTTAAATATGTAACAAAAAGAGGTTGCTCTCCCCATTCTGACATGAACAAAGCCATACAGTGAGCTGCCTGAGGTACTTCCAGCATGGGATTAATTACAAACACAATCATAAATGGAAATTTTCAAAGTTTTTAGATTCTTTTTCTTTGCAATACCAGCTGATGAGTGTTTGATAAAAACATGCAGTAAAAATATCAGTTCAGGAATTAGCTACTAAATATTAAGCCAAGCATTTTTCAGAGAGTATGGGATCTGTTGGATCTATAATTCCACCATTTACCCCTGATGGAGTGAGATCTCTGGCTGTCTTCAGAAGCAAACCGAGCTTAAAACAGGAGTGTGCTCTCAAGAAGATGATCGACTAAGAATGTGTTTTATTTTGATTTGAAAAACCGTCAATCACAGATAAAAAAGACCAAATACTATTTTTATACATATTAGCTAACTGTATTTGTCTGGTAAACCAGGCATATGCAGGAAAGAGAAAAAATAGAGTTTAAAAGGAAAATATTCCGAAGGTTTTGCCCAGATGTTGTGCTGAAATTGTTGTTCCCTGGTACAAGCAATTGATTTCAGAGGAAAACACAAGCACGTATCTGTAGATGTGAGAGAGAAGTAAGATGTCCAATGTCTCACATATTTCAGTTTATATAGCCACAGCTATTTAAACAATTCCAAAACTGCCTCTACGGGTGTCAAAGAGGGAGGGAAATCTTCAACCACATGATCTTCTCTCCAGAGTCCTGTTAAATCCACTGAACTTAAAACAGAACAAGAAGTGTGAAATATGGGTTTGAACATGTTATGTCAGAAATGTAAAGGTTGGAAGCCTTTTTAGTAACCGATATTAATATTGTATTAAATGTTATGAAAAGGTAGGTGTTGGAGAGAAGGGCTGGGCTCATGTGCAATTTTGTCAAGGTTTTTATCTGTGATTATGATTCCAGATGTATCTATTCCCTGAGGACAAAAATGAAGTAAAGTTGGCATGTGACATGTGTTTTAAGGTGTTTGGCACAGTTTCCCAAAGTGATGACAAAATGTTCATTTTTATTACAGTGAATTGGTAAAGAAAACACGATTCTGAAGGTCAGTAGCTGTATATTTACCATAGCTTTGGAGATTTATTTTGGGGAATATACATATTTGGTGATGTGCATAGATCTGATTGCCTGACAAGCATCTACCATAACAAATAATGTAAATACAATAACTTTTACAGAATATGAAGTGGTAATTACTAGAAATTCAGTAAATTCATGCGCAGAACATGGCAAAGATCGCAAAAATGTCTCTTTTTTGCATCTAGTAGTGTAGCTGCTTCTTATTAGTTTTTTTTAATCTGTTTACTGCACACTAATCTTATTGCTCTACAGTTAGAGCCCAAATAATTGTAGCAAGGTCCTTTGTAGGAACACGTTTTTAATGTAAACGGACAGATTTTTATATTTTTAACAAACTGGGGAAGGTTTCTCTTTGGGTGAAGTCTGTTTTCCAAACGCACGTAGGAGCTGAGCTAAGAGCTCCTGTGGCTGCCCGCTCCCCCCGTGCCGTCCCTGCAGCCCCTGTGTGTGCAGCAGCCCCGCAGCTCCATGCTGGCAGCAGGGCACCCCGGGCTGCAGGAGCAGGCAAACACTCCCTCATAAACCTTTTACAAGTCCAGCATCCACCAATCCGCGGGCTCTGGGAGCCTGCCCCGATTGGGTGTACCAGGGATTTGGTAAACACGGCTGCATAACAAAAACAAGGTTTGTAGGGAAAAGACTCCAATCGTACTGCTTCCTTTGAATATTCAGAGCCTAAGAATATGATTAATTCCACACTTTAGAAGTAAACTTCCCCAGCTCTGGATCCATCTGCAAATATTCAGAGCGATGTGCTCAATACATTCCTTTCTGTTCTACAACCACATTTCTTTGTGAATTTAACCACATCAGAAAGCACTTCAGATTTCAACACAAATATTCAATGCATTTAATGTAAGGAAGCTTCCTTTATTGGAGGTGATTTGGAACATTTTGTATTTTATAGGTATATTTAAGAGGTTAGCAGTAGGGGGGAATCGTCTGTGGAAAATCTGTCTACAGCTGAAATTCTTAGATGCAGAAGTGTTGCTGAAATGCCTAATACATTTACATTCTTTTGTTAAGTAGCTTACAGGACTATCCTCTTAGCTACCAGATACCCAGAACCTTTTTTTTTTTCTTTTTAAAGTCAAATAACATTTCTCCTCTTTCTTCTTATTTGTTATTTTCAGCAGTATATACTTGGTTCGGGGTTTTGTGTACCATTAGAGGTTTTTTATTTTCGCTGGCTTCTTTACTTTTTTAATCTATAATTTTGTTGTTCTTTTCAATAATCTTCTGCAACTTTATTTCATCTTTAGTGCATGCAAAGAAGCCCCTCATTGGCTAGTACATTACTGATAATGATTTACAAGTTTTCCCAGATTAATTTCCATGGGGTAATTTTTTTCCCCAATATAACATAACTCCAATTAAAAAAAAAAAAAAGAATGCCAAAGGTTAAGGCATTTTATAATACAATTTGGAAATTAATTTCTGAAGTTGTTGTGTTTGTATTTTGAATTTAGAATCTATTTATGCTTCAGTATCAGAAAAACAATGTGTAGAGTTTAAAAATTAGCAGTCTGGTATTTTCCAGATATTGAAATGTGCCTGCCTAATGAAGGCAGAACACTTGCTCAGTAGATTTATTTTAAAGCAGTGCTTTTAGATAGTCATAAATTAAAATGGCAGTTTTCAACTGGATACTTATTACTATTTTATTTGATATTTGCAAGATACCTGACCATTTAATATTTATCCTTTATTTCTCTAAGCTGATCTAATTGCACCTCTCTATTTTGCATCTATTTCTCTTTGCAAACACTACATTATTCACTCTCTCCTGTGCTTATTAAACAGTGCCACCTGCACCTAATGAAACAAAGCTTCTCCATCAATCTATCCCAGCTAAAGAACCCTGACTATATATTATAATTAATTGAAGCTCAATTGAACACTTGAGTCTGAACTAGATACAGTAACCTGAAAAAAACATTAAAAAATTAGGATGTACTTTAAAGAAATCTTTTAAATGAAAATGTTCACTCAAAACTGAGAACCTAACCTTGCACCAAGCACTCTTCATCAGCGCTGCACAGTACCTCAAGTAGCAATTAGCAGGTCCTTTAATTAATTAACTATTCCCTGTACATCACAGGGATTTTTGTGGCACTAACGTCATCCTTCATAAGTGAATACCAAATCCAGTCAATATTTTGTCACTCCAAACCCTTCTCTGGACTACCTGAATGCCACCGCCTGGCTCTGCAGAACCATTCCCAGCCCAGGAGCAGGTATGGACCGAGAGAAAACTTTGTGCTACAGCTGGGGAGCGGGGACAGACGGGGCTGCCACGGACAGGGACGCACGGGGCACCTCGTGTGCAAATATTGGCAGCAAGGAGAGGTTAGAGAAGCTGCAAATTGAAACAGTGGCAATGGAATCTTATAAATGTACTTGAGTAAGATGTTTTCTTTAAAAGCTGAACGTAGTGAGAACTTTGCGAGTGCTGGAGCTCTGCTGCCGTGCTGCCCCTCGCTCACACTGCCCGCTCCCAGACAAGAGCACATTAATTAAGTGGCAGGTCAGACACGAGAAGGTGAGAGGGCATTTCCCACCAATCCGGGACGTTTTGCCCATTTTATACTTTGCAAACTTTTTATATAAGCGTGGCTGATTCTTTTCAATGCAATTCTCATTTGGAAAATATTAAGTAATTTTAAGGGAATTACCACCTGAAAACGAGGCACAAAATTCGTATTGCTGGTTTTAAGATTTCCAAAGATACAGTATGTAAATTTGTTTATATAAATATGTATAAGATATATCACAGTATGAGGCTGTGTGTGTGTGGATGAACATATGTGTGTGTAACCATCTATCTATTTGCAGATTCAGACACAGACATATGTTATAATTACTTAGAGACAAATATCTGCAGAAATAATTCTTTGTGTTCAGTAGTTTTCTTTAATGTGCAGTAAGTTCCTCTTCAGACATTTCTGTGTTCAGGAAAGATCTTATGAATTTATGTAATGTATAGTATTATGAAATCAAATAAAGTATGCCTTGTATGATTTTGCAAGAATTATACATTAGCATTCTCTTTCAACATGTGTAATATTTTGAATTATGCAACCAACTTAATAGATATTTTAAAAATAAACAATACATATGATGAACTTGTAGAAATACATACTGTAGAAATCTCAAGAAAGAAGAATTATTATTCAAATATTTTGAGATGTTTGCCAAATGACATTATAATTTAAAAACCCACCACATTTAATTTAAACTCTTCATGAAGAGTAATATGTATTCAATTACTAAAAGGTAGTAACTTACTGATCCCAGTAAGATTTTCTGTTTTCTAAGAGTAACAGAAATTTCCATTTTCACTCTATGGATTTTCCTGCATCACTGTTATTGCAACGTCAGTTAAAAAAATTTTGGCATGAGCAAAATGTAAAGTAAAATGTAAAGGTCAACTGATAAGCTATGATTGTATCTCTACTTTTGCTGTGTAAATCTGCTCTTATCAATAATTCACTATTCATGTTCTACAAAGGCTCTGTCTTTACATTTTTAATTAGCACTTAAAATTTTACAAAAATAATTAAAAAGGGGGAAATACTCTGGGCTTGGAGTCTTTATGTCATAATTTACTACACATTTTTTCCAATAGATTTGGCAAATGAATACTCTGTTTTGATACATCAATCTCAAACAAAGGTGGACTCTGATGCAATTTTTCACTGTTCATTTCCCTGAATCTTTTGGGATATAAAGAATCATGAACAAATACTTAACAGCCTGATCAATAGCCATTGACCATTTGGAGCCCCTCGCACCCTAACAAGCACAGCTTGATCATGTATATTTGATCATGTAAAATTTCAAAGCACCTTGATACAGCAGAGCAAGGATTTCTATGGCATCTCTGTGTTATTTCCTAAAGCACATATTTCCCATGATTTAGCTTTACCATTAATGAAAACTTACTGCACATCCATTTGATGAAGCTCAAGATCATGAATTTCAGTGTTATATATGCAGAGTATTTCATATGAATGGCAAATATAAAACACTATCCTAACATTTTAGGATAGGGAACTCTGGATGTGCCTATGGATTCAATGGACCCCAGAGTGCAAATCTAAAAAGCCCTATCGTTATAAATCTTGCATTCCTGTTAAGTGCTGGCATGCACATTACACTGAGGTGTGTTAAGTTTATTTTAGCAGAAAAATTGCAGCAAAAATCTTTCCCTTGACATCCTTTTAAATATATGTCCACATATGTATAAAATAAAAAATATTCACATTTGCAGCTGTGTTAGCCCTCAGCCTTATTAATATCATGGAAAGAGATAAAGATCTAAGCAAAAAATGTTTACAGTGAAAAATTTCTCTGCAGAAGTTTATTATTGTTCATAATTCCACATCCAGTGTTTTTCACACAGGAATTTTTAGTTTATCATTAAAATATAACACTGATGCTACATTTGTATAGCTGCCTTTTCTGCTTATAATCATAATGTTTATTCTAACTTTCTGGGCTTATTATTTTAGACAGATATCAGTTTAATTAGCTTAAGCTGTCATACTCTAATAAATACAGACGGGTTGCCTGGTTCAGGAGGAGGAAGGTGGCTGCAGATTTCAGAAGCAAAGACAGTTAATGCCATGTACATTATCATGTAAACAGCAAAAGGACAAAAATAATTACCTGATAAACTTTCAATTTCTGACTCTCCCCTATATGCTTTCTGACCAGTTTTTCTATAGAAAATCCATTCAAATTAGGCAAGTCCTCTAAATATCTGCAGCATCTGCTGGTTCAGACACCTTCCTTTATGCAGAGTACCATTTTCATATGATAATACATGTAATATGATATAGAATGACAGAATGCATGACAGTTGCCCATAATACATAGAAAGTCAGTCAAAGGACAGAAGCGACATTTGGATAATTAGCATCCATTGGGCAGTCAATCATGCGAATAGAAAAAACTGAACAAAACCCACAATGGAGTTAGAAAACAAAAGGGACCCTAGCCAGTCTCAGGATTAACTGCTCTAAAGCGATCTAAATGCTTTTGTATCTAAAGAACTGAGGCTCCCAGGGCTGCCCTGTTCCCCTCTAGATACCCAGGGAACTAATTGTGGCGATCAAAGTTAAAGCATTCTCTCTTCTTTATAGACTGCTAAATACACAGAAAAATTATTTCTCCATTCGTGTTCATTAAACTATTTTAAAGTTAAAAAACTGATGCCACGTTCTTTTGCCAAGTGAAATGAGCTACGGTATTGAGATTGTCCTGCTTTTATGAGAACACAACAGACCTTTTAATTTAAACTCTGCCTTTGTTTGATTAATATTATTTTGCTGTTGTCCAGTCTGCTATCTCTTTCTTTTTGGATAATGAAGGCAATTGTCATTAGAAACTCCTGTGTGAGAAAAACCTGAACACAGGAATAGGAATAATAATAATACAAAGCCCATTAACAAAATTAAGCAGGAAAGGTTCCACAATTTCTTAGTAGCTTCCACTTCATAAAAGAAATAAAGTATTTTGCCATTCAATATATGCAGCTCAAAATATTTCCTTTCCCCAGATTAGGTGGAAGATAAGGGCAGCCTCCTTTAAAGCTCCATCTAACAGAAGAGAAAGAGAAAGAGAAGAGATACAGAGAGAGCCCCAGGATGTGGAAAGTCATGAAAATACCTACCCTGGAGACAGTATTCCCATAGGATCCTTTTCATACAAATTCCAACTTGCCTAATGCCCTTAATGAATGAAATAAAAAGAGAATTCAGAAAGGCCCATGCTGATGGCTCCTGCTGGAAAGTGTGTGGTTTAAGGCATAGCTGCAGCAGTTCTGGGAGGGAATCAGCTCCGGTCCCCATCAGCCAAGCAGACAGGAATCACTGGGGCGAAATCTTCCCCCTCACACATTTGCAATTGACTTGAAATAACATCACGACACCTTTGGATAATTGACGCCTTCTTACCTTTCGTTGTCCTTTGTAATTAATATTTGTAGATCTAGAGGTTTCTGCCAGCCACAGATAACAGGAAGGTGGAAGGGGTGGGGAGACAGAGTGTGTGTGTGTATGTGTGTGTGTGTGCGTGAGTGTGTGAGTGTGTGCGAGAGAGACAGAGGCAGAGGGAAGGAGAGAGGCAGAGAGAGCCTTTGGTTGTGTCTCTGCTTGGGGAATGGAGTGCTGGTGTATTTGTGTGGATGTGGACTGGGGGCTTTGCAAACCTCTGGAGTTCTAAAGGCAAGACAGAAAGTGAGAAGTAGGATGAGCTGGATGTCCCCTGTCAGTCCTTACAGAGTTTCAGCAGCCGTGACCTTAACCCTTTTGCTGTGTGTCAGCCCCAACTGCAGCCCCCTTGCCCAGCTGCTGTGCCAGCCTCCCGACGAGGAGAAGGGAGAGGGGACAGCAGAGGTAAGGAGGCAGAGAGAGATTGAGATCAGAAGGGCTTTTCGCCCAGTCAAATGGGCCTCTGGTGACAAATCAATCACGGCCCTTTCAAAGCAATGGTGCTGCCAGTCTCCAGCTCACCAAGCCCTCCCAGCCTCCCCCGGCTCCTCGGGCTCTCCTACATGACACTCAGCTGATGACGGGGGCTCCAGTCAGAGCAGGGCTGCTTTTTACAGGTTGATTTGGTCATTAGCATCATTTCTTCTCTATCTCCCCCTCTTGTTCTGTCTTTACCTACCATCTATTTATTTATTAAATGTTGAAAACTAATATTAGAAGAGGGATTGAGATAAGCAGAAACATTTGCAAATAAGTTGGTATACTGCTTTGCTAAAGGAATCCAGATTTATCTTTTTATTTGATTTTGTACTCTTAGGAAGAGCTACCTATTTTAATGTAATGAGTTGATCTGATCAGTATAATCAGGGACAAAGAAAGGAGGCCTTACAAGATGCTCACTTCACCTCCTCCTTCCCTTTATTTATTTTACACCAATAAAAACTGGCTTCGGTGATTTTTCCCGCTACACCCATAGGACTGGAATTATTTTTCAATTTTCTTTTTTTGCAGACATTTGTTAAAATATTATATTAGGCCCCTTTTAAAGCTATGAGGAAGTTCCTTATCTGAAAAAAAAAAATTGCATTGCCACTGAAATTCTTGTATTTCAAGGAGAGTACACTAATAAATCTCTAAATGAGGTAGGAAAAATCCCTCAAAAATTGCTACTAAATCCTAATAAGTACTTCTTTCAATGCTGACTTTATTCTGAATATCTGAAAAAATATTTAAAACTGTTTTAAAATAATAGAAGAAGAGGGCTTAAAAGTTTAGGAAGAACAAAGTACTCTTTTACAGATTTTGTGATCATAGGAATTGCATTCTCTGTTTCCTCCTCTCTTCTCTCCTTGCCACGCCCCTCCCTCCAATTCCTAATACATAGGGGAAAAAAAAATCAAAACAAGGTCTTAACAGAGAATATCTTGCTCTGTTTAAATCTTCTTTAACCTTAATCCCTGGAATAAAATCCTCCTACACCCCCCAAAAAAAGAATATTGTACGTTAAGGAAAAGGGAGCAGTCCCTTCTCATCCTCGCTCCCGTCCAGTGCCAACCTCTTGGGCTGCAGCCAGGGATGGCAGTGCATGTCTTAACTCACAAATTTACACGTTGGCCATCTGAGAGCAACTGGCCAGTGTGCAGTGGGGTGGGAAAGAGGGATGATGGAAATGTGCAGAATGGCGCCCCGCTCTACCAGGCTCTGTAAAAAGAGCCTGGGTCAGACACAGTGGCATCAAGAAATAGCACAATATACTCAAAAATGTCTCCCCTGTCTCCTTTCTACCATGAGTGAACTGTGCAAAACTGAAGTGCATTGCAGGCTGCAGTGTGGGGTGCTGAACAGCCTCTAGCTGGAGAGTACTTCAGTCTTTATCTTCAAAGCTGTCCTGTCAAATACAAGGTCTTTTAAACATCAGAGGGATAAAGTTTCTGATTCTGAAGAGTTCGTTTTCCTCTTGGTTTTCCTCAATCAGAAGTTAAGCCCATACGACCCCCACAGTAAGCTGGCTCTGGGATTGCTGCCCTGCTACTTGCCCCATGATTTGGGGATGCTTGGATAGAGCAATCTTGATTTCCTCACTGTTTGTTGAGTTCCGTTTTCTTCATGTTAGTTCTTTCTTCCATCTTACGTGTCTTGAGGCTGTTGCTGTGCGGCAGTGAATTGAATCTTCTGAACTTTAAAGAAAATTGTGGCTGGGACCTGGAGAATATTCATCTGTTGCAGAAAATGCTGAAGTCTGAACATGTGAGAATTGAACTAATGAGTTTTCCCCTCATTTCAATCCCTCAGTCTCTTTTTTTACCATACTTTAATTGCCGTGTTTTCTGACAAAATAATCCTAGCTCCTAAAAAAATTTAAATGTGCATCTTCATTTCATTGCTTGTACTTCCTTGTACCAATATAATAAAAGAAATTAAGATGATTTACAAAATAATGTGCCTTTCTGTCATCTTACTGTCAATACGTAAGCACAACACTGAAATCTAGTTGATTTCCAAAATGAAAATTCATTACATTTCTGGAAACTTGAACAATCAGCTCTGTGCATTTTAATTAGATTGCCTGTTTTTTCATTTATTACTAATACGGTCCTCTTAACTATGATTTATTTGTTAAACAAAGTGCCATAATCAGTCACTTATTCATCTTAATTTCAGCAAAATTAAAGTAGTCGCTGTTATATTACACCTAATTGCACTTGCAATGAAAAGAACGGAGATGTTAATCAAAATAAATTGAAGATAAACAATAAAATCATTAAATCTTTGCTGCAGTAAGTGTAACTAATCAGTTTTGACTTGAAGCGACCGAACACAAATAATGAATCTGTCAGTGAAGACGCGCTCATTAAATGCAGCCTGGTCCGCCCGGGTCCTGCCGGCACCCCCGGCCCCGCAGCCTGCGCCGCTCCGAGGGCAGCGCCAGGCAGGGGCCAGCGGGTCCCGGGCAGGGCAGGGTGCCCACAGCCTGCCCTGCGCTCAGGCGGGGCTGCAAACGCCACAGGTACGCAGGAACTCCTGCAAGCACCGCGCCAGCAACAGGGAAACGTTCTTTGTTTTATTCACCACCAGCAGGGCAGAGATTAGAAAAAGGGGGGAAAGGGAAATGAAACCCAGAAACTCAGAGGTGGGAAGCACTTGGTTTTAAAACTTATTAGGAGTATTAGTTTCATAGCAGATCAATGTAGTTGGCATTGTGTTAAACAATATGTTAAATAACATGTTTTGCAGTAGTACGAAATACTGATTATAGTCCTCTGCTATCCCCATGGAGTAGGGACAATGCCTGGATTAGCAACAGAAGCTGTTCATGTCCTCATTGTCTTTCCACCAGTTACCACTTCTGGCCTCACCACCTCGTTACAAGGGGCAAAATGGGCACTCCAGTTATTTCCAAATATGTTGTTACACTGGAAAGGAATCCTGTATCTGAGCAGCCTGGTGAGCTGAGCTAGAGCAATCAGCACTTTCTACTTCAGCTTTTAAATTGTTGACTTAATGATTTCAGTTTCCCCAATAGAGTATTTGTGAGTAATCACTGGTTAGCAGGAATTTATGTGGCAAGGAGCAATTTCTCTTAAAATAGTTTTGTGCGATACGCCTTTGTCTGATCTGAGCCAGCAACTCAGTGCAGATATAAAATACAGACAGTGGTCCTTGCCTTTACTCACACTGAGCAAAGTCATTATTTGCTTGAACAGCTATCAGTTCCTAAGCAGAAGATACTGTTTTGTATTTTTATGTTTCCCCTCCTTGTATTTTATCAATCATTTTACTTATTTACAAATCTTACTGTGCTCTTTTCTGATCATTTACTTAAGTAATATAATTCAGCTTTAAGTGTTGATCAGCACAAAGGATGTCTGCCTGGCTCCTGGGATCAACATAACCAATTAACATTTTACAATGCTAATGCTTTCTCCTGTATTTTAAACAGTGGTCAGTACAAATAAGTGATAGTTTAACAGTTAATATGCTCTAGCTTAAGTATATTTGAGAATGACACAGATTTTTAAGCTTATTTTTTACTGTCTCTGGATAAGAAATGGACAAGATAACCTGGTGCCCTCTGAGCAGGAGGCTAATTTCATCTCAGTTTTCTTTATTTTCTTTCTTTCTTTCTTTCTTTCTTGCTTGCTTTCTTTTCTCGCTTTCTTTCTTTCTCGCTTTCTTTCTCACTTTCTCGCTTTCTTTCTTTCCCTCTCTCCCCCTCTCTCTCTTTCTTTCTTCTCTTTCTCTATCTATAGTTCATATTTGAGTCATATCAAAAGACAATTATCATGGGACAACCCCCCAAATTCAGGGTTGGATGACTACAAAGCAATTTTCCCCTCTGTTTTTCTCATACTAGTGTGATTTGATATCTGTGAATAATTACCCTTTATTTTTTTAATAAAAAGTCTAGCTGATGGACCTTTTAGTTTCAGTTCTGCATTTTTCCAGCATTTATAATGTTTAACTTGGGACTTGACATCTCTCAAGGTGCTCATTTGGAATGATTTATATGGGCTTTGTTAATTCAGTGGCAGGTGGGTAATTCTAGAAATTAAATATTACCTGTTTTTTATTGATATAAGCACTTAACAGAAGTAGTAAACATTACTATGCCTAATTTCTAGGAAAGGTAATAAAAATATAAACTGAAAAGTGGCTAGCAGGATAGGAACCAGGTAAGGATAAAAAAATTACCGAAAGGATGGACCTGATCCTTCGTTAGCCAAAAACTCCTAGAGACTGCAGTCAAAATCTGCCTTGAATGAAAACGATCAAGGGCTTTGGAGCTGTGGCCTGTGTAAAGTTAATCTGAGAATCTTATTCCAGTTGCTTTCAGCAGGTCTGTAAAAAATATTCCCCAATACAAGTGGCACTAATTGGACCCCATGTTGGGAGGCTTTGCAGAGGAGCTCACGACTGAATGCGCCCTGGCAAGTGAACTCCCTCTCCTGCCTGGATGCGGCTCCTCCAGGTCACAGTCGCAGCCCCCCGGGGGCGATGCACAAGGTCGCGTTTCCTTCACTGCTGCTCTACCTTTGCTCCAGTGAGAATACTGCCATAGTCAGGCTTCTCAATGTATTACCTTCTGCTGGCTCGATATTTCAACTACCCTTTGAGGGCTTTTTGGGTTTTTTTTGTTACTGTAAAGTGTTTTGGACTTTCTTCAAGTTAAATACATTTTCAAACCAGAAGCATTGACCATACATGGTGAGAAGCTGAATGACATGCAGTACGGATATAGTGATTAAGGAAAGAGCGGGGGAAGACTGCGGAGCAGGAAAGAGGGCAGGAATTCTGTTTAGTCCCATTCTGAACAGCAGATGACGATGAGGTATCTACTAAGACATTTCAAGAAGACAAAGTGAGATTTCACTTTCACAAACAGGAGAAGACAGGTTCAGAATAAATAAGTGGATCTGACAATTGAGAACATAGGGATGAGAGCTGAATCTGTTTGACTGTGAGATTACACTGAAATAAGACTGGATTGGAAGGGGGACAAGGCAGCAAAAAATATAATTCCGCTGAATATCTTCAGAGAGTTGGAGATGTGATGTCAGGATGAAGGATAAGTGTAGAAATTATTACAGAGGCAACTGAAGAACCATGAAAAGACAAGGTCAGGGAAATCAAGAAAGACAAGACGTCAAAATCTAGAATTCAGTCAAAAATTCTGAATGATGAAATGTAAAGACGGACAAAATTGGAATAGTGTTTCTCAGCTTTAACAGAGACGTCTGTGCTGTACACAGATCAGCCTACCTTGGGTATTCACCTCTTAGAGAGAAAGTCTGTGTGCATGTAACACAATTCTCATTCTAGATCTCTAACCCCTGTCCCACAGCCAGACACGCATGCCTTCTCATTCTACTGCTGGCTTCCTGTGAGACCATTTTTAGTTGGAAATGGGTACATTTTAAAACACTGAAACAGCTTTGTAGATTTGGAGGTCACTATACTGGAGGGCTGGAGAAGCATGTCCTTTCAGAACAGGCCTCTGAATTCTGATCACATCATTCTAACTTAAGGGATGGGCAATTTTGTTTTAACGAGTTTATATTTCTTATGTATACAGATCTCTGTGCTGACATTTCCAGATTACCCTTCACACCTTTTAGGGGATAAATGCTTTCTACTTTACTGTGTGTACTGATTTTAATCAGATTGTCTGTTCTTGTTGGTAGTTCAGAAATTTCTGTTTGAAATCCCCTTAGAATTTATTTATTTACTTTCCAGTCTTAGGAGCCTGTTTTTAATTAATTTATGAATTTGCTCCAGCACATCTTTTAATTCCTGTGCTTGACAAAACCTCTTCTATATTGCATAACAGGAGAAAAATTAGTATGTCTATTTTACCCCTAAATTCTGTGTGGAAATGCTAATGCAAACAAGTCATTTACGTTCATGTCAGTGTCACTGCATTCTCATTAGTTTTCTTACTTTTCTACCAAATAGCCCACTGGACTTATAAAATGTCGTGCAGACTTGCTGGTTCTTAATACTTGAAAAAATCTTATTTTCATGTCAGGCTATCTGCTCCTCAAATCCTCTGTCATCCTTCTAATCTCCACTGGGTATCTTAGCCACTGTGTTTTATCCCTATTGACTTCACAAGTTATAATTTTACCTTCAGAAAAATACATGTTTGACTATAGCCTTGGTGAACCTTCCTGCAGCCCTATGGCTTGTTTTTGCTTGTCAGCGTCCGTGTTTGTTTGGGATTATGTGTACCTTCTGCTACCCTGTTATGGTTGCTCAAGTAGCCTCCATGCTGAGTCGAAGGATTTTAATTTCCTCACTTCTGACTTTAGGGTCTTTTTAACTAGCTTCCTCATTTTTTGTACAATCTCTCCCCTGAGGATGTTGAAGTTAATTATATTGTGGTCACTATTACTTAGTGGTTCAGCTTTACTTACTTTATAAACTAACTCCTCTGTATTACTTGAGAGGCTTTTCTTGACTTAGTTCTTTATAGCTCTACGATTAAAACAACGAACATATGTATCAAAACATTTTTTAACATCCTACAGGACTAACTGGAAAGTCTAGAAAAAGGTGAGTACTTACAGGGGAATTAATAACAAGGACCAAGAGCATTAACCCTGGTGAAATACCACCCAGTCTTCATTAGCTGTAAGAGCAGGACAAATCAAACCACATTTAACGATGGCTCCATTTAGAGGCAGCAGGACAGGAGCATACTGGTATCCCCACCTTATAATTTTAAATTATACCACAAAAGTGTCAGAACTAGACTCAAAAGAGCATTTCCAGCAGGATGTTATCCCCGTTTTAGAGCAAGGAAGCATATTTGCTGGCTTGCAGTACTGCCTATTTAAAGTTTCTCTGTTGAATTCAGAGGAGGTTGGTATTTGCTAGCTCGTGGTATCACCTCGTTATATCTTGATCATGTATAGTTGCAGTAATTACACAAATAAAATTGACTTTTTGTGAAGTATAAAGTAAGTGTCAGTGTCTAGGTAAGTGCACTTTGGGTTGTGTTTGGTTTTTACTCCCCAAAATGTAATGTGATCATTAGCACCAAAGAACTAATTAAAGTAACATTTAGAAATAAAGCACCACTCTTTTTTTTTTTTTTAAACAATGCCTACAGATTCAGAAGAAAGCTATCCTGTACTGTGATACTGAAGGATAATGCTACACGTTTTAAAAAATTAAGTAAACTACAGACACCAACAATGACAATATAAAGACAATCCCCAAGTTAGTCAAGAATCCCTGAATTCTTAATATGACCAGGCTTCTTTCCCCACCAGGTACAGGACATCAGACACATCTTATTTGAACTTCTTGGACAAAATGGGAGTACAAACAAGAATGGACAGATCTGGAACTTACTTACCCCAGTATCAATCAGGGGAAACGTTACTGATGTCTTCTGAACATCAAAGCAGGAAAATCAGTAAAAGAAATTTGCAGGCCATCAACTCCATTTTAAATATTGAAGTTCAGAACAGTTACTGCCTGCCTAGCACTAGCTGTTGCCAGAAAGGTAAGTTAGAATGTCATGCTTCAGCAATCATATGGAATCACACTTGTATAAAATGAGTATAAATTACATGAGACTCAGACCCTTACTATTCAATCACTGTTATGCTTTTGAAGATTGCAGAAATTTAAATATTTGAGCCATTTTCTACATAGCAACATGAACTAAATCTTGATTTTAACATTATACAGTTGAATTTCGATATCAACACATACCTTCCCATTGTTCATACAACCAGCTTACATTACAGAAGTGCCACTTGATGTTTTCTTAATAACAATTTACAAATAATAGCTTATGACAACATGTTGTCTGATGACAACTTAATAAGTAGTGAGCCATCAATAGTTATCATGTTCCCCCCATCCTGTGGCAGAAAGGATAAGTGATTCCTCCTTAGAAGGGCAGTGAAGCTGACACTGCTAGTGGTCGTTTGATTTATGGTGATTGTAGTGATTACATTTGAAGCCTGTCTCAAGATATGCTTTAATTTTATATAAAAAAGTTCTTTTAATTGCTACTAGAAACTCTAAAATTAGGATCCCATCAACACTTTGAGATGGGGAAAACATGAAGAAAATAGCACTGCCTACACCAATGCTTCATACCAAGATTTTATTATTCTTATTTCTAGAATGAGTGCCACAAAATAGAACATCATGCTTTGAATAATAAACATCATCAGGTTAGAAACACTGCATTTTATAAATTCCTTGTTCTTTTGTTCATTCATTCATTTGTTCACACATTCCTTTCTTTCTTCTTTTATCTCTTTCTTTTTCCTTCCCTCCCTTTCATGCTCCTACCAGCTTAAGCCGGGCACTACTGTACAAGAGTTTAGTATCATCTGAAGTAAGTACTTCCCTCTGCTCCAACAACTTACGTCTTGCTGTTCTGGATTTCTCCTAAGAATCCTTGTTCTTCCAGGCTCATTAGTAACTTAGAGGGACTTGAATGTAGCAGTCTGATTTACATCAGTGATCTTATTCCTTTCAGCTCAGGAGGGTTATCTTTTCTGTGACAAAGGCTATCACAGATATGAATAACTATTTTCATACTGGGCTTTTTTTCGTCTAGCTGGAATCACACCATCATAGATTTTGCCTCATAAATCCGACTTCACTTTATAGAGCAATAACAGTACAGTCAGCACTCTGCCATCACAGCAAGGTGAACAGAGAAGAGTAACTTAGGTCAGTTGCTTCTTTATTATTGGCAGATGAAATAGTGTCTTCAACAGCTTCAGAGCAAGAACCAGGCAGGCAGTGTTTGTGCTGGGGAGGCAGAGCCATTCCAAGAAGCCAGAGCCAGAGCCAGAGGATTTTTGTGACATGCAAGGATGGGTCTATAAACCCCAGATCTAAGCAAACCACTGAGTAGGCAACACACTGTTACTACCTACCTAGTGTTAATTTAAAGCTGCTTGGGTGAAAATTTGGAGAATGAATTATGTGTGAGAGTACCAGGTAGCAGAAACACAGGAGTTCTGCTAACTCTGGTAGACTGCAGGAAGAGGAGGACAAACACTGTAAAGCCTATTCCATCTAGTTAGAACTGCATTAAAAAAAAAAAAAATGGGACCAATGCTGCAGAACTTCCTCTGTCCCTTCAAAAGATGGGCATTTCCTGCTTTTCAAAAGATTTAGTGTTTCACCATAGTTTTCTTTACTTTTCCTATGTTTTTTCTTTAGTTCACCTCCTGGTGTTTTTGGTAACACACCACAGGTATGTTCATGGTGAGCTGGATATATTTTGGGTGCAAAACTGCTGTTATTGGCTAGAGAGTGCTCTGAGGTGAAGGTAAAAGCCTAACACATTTATAACAGGAAGAATTTCTTAAATTAGAGAAGGGCTGTGTTAGATGATACAGGCAAACAGATCCAGCAGGTGAGAACAAAAGTGATTATGGGGAAGATGCTGGCAGGAGACAGTGTAAAAATGGTCTCTGCACACACCAAATGTGAAACAACCAACAAAAAATGGCCACTCTTTTACCATAATACTTTTCTAAGCACTGACTTCCTGATGCCAAATGGGCTACTTCTCTCTTATGCAAACAATGGAATCAGAAAAGGGAAAATCCCCATTTTTCTGCCAGAAAAATCACTGCACAGTTAAAAACAAAACCCAGATAGTTCTCCTAGACTTTTTGCTAGTTTCCCCCTAAAATTAAATAACTGTTAATCATAAGAGATTCTGATGAGGAAGATGTCTGTTGAGAGACAGCAGCACAGGGAAATGTTTGCCATATTTAGATCTCCTTTCATTAAAAATGAAGAGGCCATTTCAGGTCAATCATCTTGAGCTCTTTTCTTTAGGGGAATGACTCTCCAGCATGGCTCATTACATTAAAGGATTTCACAGGCCTGAGTTATAGCTATTGGTATAATCACAGGTATCAGAAATAAGAATAGTTATTTCTTATTTCTTTGTGAATGGAAAATGAAAAGGTCATTCAGTGTATGGTACTTCAAACACTTGAAAGGGAAAGTATTTTACTGCTTGCTTAGCTTTTAAGAGGAAGCCTACAGAGGGTAGGAGCAACGACAGGTAGACTGAGAGGAATACTGAGAAATTGTCTTAACAGCCAGCTATCAGGTTAGGAAAGCTAAACCCTGATAGAATTAGTTCTGGCCAGGGATGTCAGGGGCATCAAGAAAAGCATCTCCAGGTACATTGATAATAGGAAGAACAGAGGAAAGTGGGTCCTTTCAGGAAGAGGATGGGGGACCTGGTTACCCAGGACATGGAGAAAGCTGAGATACTCAGTGATGGTTTTGCCTCGATCTTCACTGGCACATGTTCTGGCCACACTGCCCACACTGCAGAGGCAAAGGCAGGGACTGGCAGAATGAAGAACCACCAGCTGTGGGATGAGATCAGTTTTGAGACCATCTAAAGAACATGAAGGTGCACAAGCTCATGGGAACTGAGATACATCCACAGGTCCTGAGAGAACTGCTGGATGATGTTGCTGAGCCACTACCCATTGTATTTCAGGAGTTAGGGCAATCCAGTGATGTTCCCACTGATGGGAAGGCAGGATGATCAGTCTCACCTCTGTGCTGGGCAATATCATGGAGCAGAGCTCTTGGAAACTATGCTGAGGCACGTGGAAAATAAAGTGACGATTGGTGACAGTCGACACGGAGCTGTGGTCAACGGCTCGGCTCGATACCCAAGTGGAGCCCAGTGCCTGAGCCCACAAAAGCTATTATTTTGAAGCAGCATCTGTGGCTGAGAAAGCACACTAATTTATTGGAGGCTGTGAGAGACTTCTACATATTTTCACATTCTTACATTCTTCCTTAAGCATCTCCTAGCATCCAGTTTTGGAGACAGAATGCTTTTGATTTAACTCTTTGGTTATGTTCTTGTAACTGAATTTTAGTAGGGATTTTCTCTTTTTGTTTGGTTCTTATGTTTTCTTCTGTATTTTCTAAAGATCTGTTTTACTCTGTGCAGTTACAGATTATTGTTTCTGAACTTGTAATGGAAATCTAGTCAATGTAATCTATTTCCATCCATACAGATAGGTACATAGGCTGATTTAAACACCTCTCTTGTTTCGGGTATAAGCTAATGTCTCTGAGGGTGGCCAGCTATCCTAACAATGCCTGATGAATCCCAGTCTGGGAGCATTAAGAACAGGCTTTTTTCTCAAGTAACATATGTGAACACTTCTGGAGGCTGTTTGCAATGACCTGATCCATAACTCATGAGGCTCATTGTTTGATACCAACAAGAATTACAAAATTAAGGTTGATGAAATAACTTCTGCTTCACATCTAAAAAATATCTTTAATAAGGTTTTCATTGGTTTCTAAACATGGGTAGAGATTTTCCTAATATTCATCCACTGAGAAATTAGGAAAAACGTACATGAACATTATAATCAATATTAGTCAGATAGCAGGATATTCTCTTCAAGGCATAACCTTTTAGATGAAGCTTTACTATTGATCTCTAAAGTCAGCATTTTTCCCCTTGCCATTCTCATTGGCTGAAATGTAGCAGGGAGAATGTCCCCAGTAGATGCGGGTTACACTGTGCTTCAGCAGGGTTGTCACGGCGGAGCAGAAACAGTAACTGTGTTCTCATGTACATTTGTTGCTGTGGGTGTGTTATATATTCAAATACAGGCTCAGCCACATTCACCAAATCCATCCTAGAGTATCAGACCTCTATTTCTATGGCATTGAACTTAGATGCTCAGGTCAATCTGGAAGCATCCTAAGGCTTTCACCAAGCTTTTAATTCCTGGATTATTTTCTTCTGCCTGAAGTTTCCCTTCTGCTTCCCTTTTGTTTGCTACTAATGCTTCATCTCTTCTGGGAGGGTGATTCACAGTTAATCAGCTCATCTATTCTGAGCCACTCACACCCAGGGCTCCGTGGCCAGGCCAGCAGGCACTGCTGGAACCCCTCGCTCTCCTCGGGGGCTTTGCTGTCCCTGCTGGCCTGTCACTGGGACACAATTACATCAACCATTGGGCCAGCTGCAAACGGGGGAGCCATCGACAATTGCAGAAAATGGGATTTGGGGTATTTAATGAGCAGCTTATTTACATGAATACACCAGGTAAAGCAGGGGAAAAAAGTTCTACAGCTTGGAACATAAATTATCACTAGGCAGATAGAGAGAAAAATTTCCTGCACTTGAACAGGAACGTCTACATCATGTTTAACATTTTTTTCCCCACTTTCTTTTCTACAGAAAATACAGTTTTCACAATTTGAACAAATATTTAAATATTCAGTGTTTATTCAATTGAGATTTTGAATGAATTCTCCTATTTTATTATCAACATTTGGGGAGTACAAGCATGTTCTGTGTCGTAAATTCTGGAATATACCTGATTTTGCTTGCTTCATATATATAAAATACAGTTAGAAAGCACAGTACAAATTCCATATTAGTGTCTGTTTTATCTTTTAAGTAGAAGAAATTCTGCACACTCATCCTGTCCTCACCTTTCTGGTTTCCTCTGACTTAGCATTACCAGATTTACAAGCTCACACCTGTTTTATTAGGCAGTCTTTTAAACAGAGCTTCCATAGACTGAATTTGCATGTTGCCAGACCCATTAAGTGTGTCTTCTTTAGCAAGGACAGAACCTCACAATTTTCCATACACATGCCCATTTATTTTTATTAATTAAACTCATCCTTATTAACTGTGAATTTGATGTAGGTAATCCCCTTCTTGAAATATACTATAATATTGTTTTTCAAATGTATTATCTCATGCTTATCACATGACCCATGTGAGTGTAATATCTCCTGCTCAAAAGTTCAGGCATACACCTGCACGAGATCCTGGTTGAGAAATTGTTGATGAACAGATACCAACATGAGGTTGCCCTTATAATTCTTCCCTGGGGTAGGAAAATATGCTCATTACAAATCAGTCACCTACAAAACAAATATTTCACCAAGACATATTTAAATGAAGTTGCCAAACTATTTTTCCTGACATTTGCGAGTTACCAGCCACTATCAGTTCATCCACCACCTCAGTTATCCAGTCCAGTTCACAGAATCCACCTTTTATATCTTGTTTTCCCCAAACTGGGCTGAATGCATACTTCCCAACCAGTCACTTTCTCTCGGAGAGGGTTTAAATTGCTCATTTGAATCACCCAGCCTTTTATTCCTTAGTATGTCCAGTTTAAGAACTATGAAACATAAACCAGTCTACTACTCTTGCATACATGTCCCCATTAAATATTTACTACATCTGTTCATATTAATAAGTTTACCTTTAAATCTTTAAAAAGCTCACTACACAAAGCAGACCAAAACTAAAATTGTGAGTCTGTAGCTCTACCTCTTAAATTTAATGTCAATCCATGTTCCAAAAAAGAAACATGTGATGAAATGCAACAGTGATGAAATGTAAGAAATTCTGTTAGCCACTCCCAAAATGCTGGGGGTTTTCCACATTGTTATTTTACACTGCATCAGCATTGTATTTACCAGCTTCCTTATTCTTTAACTCATTACTGACCATAGGGTTTTTTTGCTTTTGCAACTGATTTTAACAATATTTCTCTAAACTCAGCAGCACTTGATGGTTACATGTGCAACCCTTAGTGCACCGATATGTTTAAAGGTTAGAATATCCCTGTCTGAACACAGTAATTTTGGTTACAAAGCTACTTTACATGGATATGGGAATGACTGAATGAGACAGGGAACAGCACTTCAGATCAAGCAATGACTCGGGGCTGGGGACAGGAATATCCACAGCACAGAACAAGCCAGGGCTCAGCGCTGAGGTCTGAGCTTACACATGGCTGCTGTGGCAGAGGCTGTGGGTGGAACCTGTGGTGGAAGCACCTCATCTCAAGTACTCAAATTAGTACTAGAAACACTCCTCCTCATCTCCCCAAACACGTCTTTGACTTACTGTAACTGTGAATAAATCTTCCAGGACTTTTTGCATAGTGTTTAACACGTTTTAATTTTTTACTTGAATGAGGGTGGTATGATTTTTTCCTACCCAGGCTCTCTGGGGAGCAAATGGGATATGAAAGGATGGGATATACTCTCTCCCATCTGAAGCTGACTAGGTTCTCCAGCGAAGCACTTGGTGTCCACAATGATTTGCACTTTGGAGGCCTTTTAAAGAAAAATTTTGAATTCTTTCATTCCTCACTGTAGATCATCCTCAACTCTGAATAAAGTTAAAAATTGCTACATTATACTAGAAATGCTCCAAACCTTCCTGAAAATCCTGTAAATCGTGTTTAATGAAATAATTGGCTACCTGTTTGTTCCTGTTTGCCAATTCCAACACGGCATGTTTCAAAAGCTATCTGTGATTTTTGAGTCAATGTAAGGCATGTTTTCAGCAGACTGCATTCCATTTCTGAGAAATCTCCAGGCCCCTTTATGACCTTGCTTGGCCTTGAGATTCTCTCTAGACATGTTTTACTGTCTTTTCAGCCGCTTTGGACTCTGTGCCCACAGCGCACAATGCTCTGACACAGCTCTGCCAGACACCCCTCCCTCTGCCTCTTTCCTTTGACTTCTGCAATCCCTGGACATGGAATACCTGTTCCTGCCTGAGACTCCGGCCTGTGCGCATGGGGACGGCTTCCCTCTGCACGGCGCTTTCCGAGATGGGCAGTCCTGCTCATCATCTGGCCTGGATATCAGTGGGTATTCAGGGCTCGGGATCAAGCTGGTGACGCGGTTTGACCCCGTCAGCCCCAGCTTGGCCCTGCTGTTCGGTGTCACTCCAGGCCGCTCTTCAGCTGCTAAAGGCGGCGGGCAGCTGAGGAGGCCTGAGAGGAGCGCGGCCGGTCCCGCCTGGCTCTCCCTGAGGGGAGCGGGGCCCGTTCCGCCGCGGGGTTCCCGCCTGGCTCTCCCTGAGAGGAGCGGGGCCAGTCCCGCCGCGGGGTTCCCGCCTGGATCTCCCTGAGGGGAGCGGGGCCCGTCCCACCGCGGGGTTCCCGCCTGGATCTCCCTGAGGGGAGCGGGGCCCGTCCCGCCGCGGGGTTCCCGCCTGGCTCTCCCTGAGGGGAGCGGGGCCCGTCCCGCCGCGGGGTTCCCGCCTACATCTCCCTGAGGGGAGCGGGGCCACTCCGCATTGCCATTGCCGACCCCCGGCGCTCCCGGCCGCAGTCACAGAGACACAGGATAGGTCGGGTAGGAAGGGACTTTTTGGGGCATCTGGTCCAACCTCCCTGTCCAGACAGTCATGAAAACACATGGTACAGGATTGTGCCCTGACGGTTCTGGAATATTCCCCGTGAGGGAGGCTCCACATCCTCTCGGGACACTCTGTTCCAGCGCTCGGGCACTCGCGCAGTGAAGAAATCCTGTCTCGTGTGTTCGGGTGGAACTTGCTGTGCATCAGTTTCTGCCCGTTGCCTGTACTCCTGTGGCTCGGCACCACGAGCAGTGCCCGCTCCTTTCCGTGACGGTTGCCCCGGACAGGGACACACCGCCCGCCCCGAGCCCCGCCGCACTACAGCTCCCGGCAGCCCCCGCGCCGTGACTCGGCCGGGGCGCCGCGGCGCGGGCCGGGATGGAGTGAGGGGCGAGCGGCGGACAGAGCGCGGCCCTGCGGCCCCCGCCCGTGTCTCGCTCCGCCCCGGGTCTATGCGGCCCCCCGGAGACCATGGGATCCAGGATCAAGTGAGTGCCCTCCGCAGCTCTCCAGCCCCGCTTCAGGCCCTCGGGAGAGCGAGAAGGGGACTGACTTCCCCGCCCTCCCTCCGCTCCGTGTGAGGCCGCGCGGGCGGGACCCCGGCCGAGCCCGCGGGCCTCGGGTTGGGCGAGAAGGAGAGGGAGAAGGGGAGAGAGCGCTCCCTGCCCCGCCGGCCGGAGGGACGGCCAGGACGGGCCGTCCGACCCCGCGTCCGGGCGAGACCCCGGCGGGACCCTCCGGCCCTGCCCCAGGAGAGGGGCGAGAGCCGACCCTGCCTCACACCCAACCCGCTGCCCCTCCCGCTCTCGGGGCCAGGCGGGGAGGGCAATGCAACGTTATCGGTGCAGGCCTGAGGGAGGGCGGGGGTGCTGTGGTGGGAACATCTTCATTGCCAGCACAACCGACGCCTGTTCGGGGTGTGGAGGGGTCGAGGGAGTGCAAATTTCTTTGCCCAGGTTAGAGCGTGCTGACGGAAGGACTACAGTATGCCTAGGAGATAGCCAAAGTGCATTAGCAAAGGGGTTTGGGGGAAGGAGAGGAGTGATGCAAATGATTGATGTGCTGGGCCTGCAGATCCATGCCCTCAATGTTGGTGTTTTTTTTAAATTTTCATAAAATTGGTAGTTGATTTATTGGTAAGCCTTGTTGCTATGTTTGGTATAATCACTTTAAAAGTCTCAGTTTCTTCATATGCCATTCCAGGAAAATTCAGTTTCTTGGACACGGGTGGAGGTGTAATAAAGATATTACCAAGCAGGGAGTGCTGACATCTCTGTGTGTGAAACGGTTATAGAGTGGAGAGACCCAGGTAGAATCTGTTTTATTCAGCAGGTACTGTCGAGCACTTGGTTTTCCTTCTTGAACACAGTGTTCTTCAGGATTACACTGGACTTTAACTATTCAGTTGTTTTGTTTAACTTGAATACAAGACTGGAAGGGACATAGTTTGTGTGCTGACACATCTTCATGTTCCCAAGCCCATAGGCTGGATAGATGAAAATGTGTCTTTTCAGCCAGGTGTCTTAGGAAAATGTAACCACATATAATGAGTGTTTGTGATAATAGCACTGTGGCAATTGGTTAGTTCCAGAAAGGAATGAACCTTTCTTTCTTCCTTAAGCATACTGTGGGCATGAGTTTTGCACCTTTTTGGAGTATGTGTTCTCAACTGTTGCTGCAGAGAAATGAAAGCCTGAGAAACTGGTTAAACTCTTACAGTCAGATTCAGGTAGAATTGACAACTGTACATATTTTGGCAGCAGAGCAGACTGTATCTCTAACTTGCACCTTCAGACCCTGCAGCAGTCACCCTTGCTTGGATCACTTCAAGATTATGATCCAAAATGACTTCTTATGATGACCTTATCTGAAATCTATTAAGCGGTTGATGCTTACTTTAAATGCAGTTTGTTTTGTGGTGCAGACTGAATCCACAGGCTGCGTTTGCCATCTTTGGGTTTATGGTTGCTGATTGGACTTTGGTGGCTTTGAGTAGGCTTTGCTAAATGAGAATGTCATCAGGCAGGTGAGATTCTCCAACTAGAAACTGGTGTCAGGGAGATGTAGCTGTTAGAAATAGTGCAGCCAGCGGAGTTAAGGACTTTTTCTGTGCTAAGTCTTTCAGTGTGAACTTGTCTTTTAAGACTGCAGATAAAACCCCTGTCTTTCCCAATCACCAGAATTGCAGAGGTAATAAACCCAGGTAAACATTGCTTTTCATTCTTGGACTTTGTGAGAAAGCATTTTGTCCACTGGCTGATTAAGCAACTTTGCCTTGAGCAACACTTAATAAACTGCTTTTTTCCACTTTGGGCAGAACACTGTGCCTGAGTAGCGTAAGGATAAAATTTCAAAACAGTCTTAAAATATATAGCATGAGAGAGCCTGTCTGAGTAAGAGGCTTTTCTGGTCTGCCTTTCTGAGCTGGGTGTTTAATCCAGCAAAGACTTTAATGTTGGTAACTTCCTTATTGGGACAAGTTGGAACTGTGAATGGGAGAACTGTTTGTTAACTGGGAAGGGTGAGGCACATCTCCTTTAGGGGTGTCACCAGTATGTGCTGGAGCCCCAGTAAACATCCAGCAGTCAGATCCCTTGCTTCTTGCAGTAGATTGATAACTGTGAGGGATGTTAAACTGCTTGGCACAGGATCCCTTGCATGCACAGTGACAGACTCTGCACAAAACCTGGGCATATCTGTCAGTTAGATTTCTGATGGGTGTATAATAATGAGTCATTTGAGTGAAAGATTGCTTAGAGAAAAGTATCAGTAGCTGCATCAGACTGAAGTGAAAGAAATCAAGGAATTGCCAGCAGTCCTGTAAGCTTTTGGCTTCTGTATAGCTGCAGGCAAAAAAAAAAAGCTAAATAGAGTGTTGGGTTACAGTGCTGGGTTAATCCTGTCTCAGGGAATGTGCCAGGCACTCTGTGCCAGCCAGGTGAGGTAGCAAAGGAGCCTTGTTAACCTGCTGCTGTCACTGCTCCCGAGCCTTTGTACTCCATGTTACAAGACAGAAAGGACTTCTTATTTATTTATCTTAACTAATGTGTCAATATCAATCTGTTCAGAATGGCATTGCACTGTAAAAACAGTTGGCATGTCCCTTTCCAGAGGTGGTTGTATTTCACTGGTGACACAATAGATGCCAAGTGTACATCTGGGAAAGCTTTCAGAGATTTAACAGAACGTTTGTTATATGCTAAGATGAAATATTATCTATCTAGGGAATACCAGGCAAAAAAGTTAAATATATAGAAATTAATCAAGGCTTCTGTTACAGTTTCTGAATTGATTTAGTGATTACAGTTTTCTGCTAATAATTTACTTTCTGCAAGAGTTGAGCAACTAAGTCTTGTTACAGGACAACTAATTATCAGGCAATGTCCGACTCCTGTCTTATGCCTCAGTTCTTAAGCAGAATGATACTTTCTGTCATAAATGCTACTTCATTTTCCTATGTGTACAAAAAAATGCTCCTGGCAGAATTGAAATAGGCTGTAGATATGTAAAGTATGTACTTCCAGCCATCCAGCTTCGGAGAAGGGCTTGATTTAATTTTACTCTGAATAAATCTCTTACAGTTTGGTAAAAACTACATTTTTTTGATCATAAAAGGTGCATAAATACCTTATTTGAAATGTCTTATTTCAGTGTAAAATTGAATTTCATACTGATTGCTTTGAAATTGATGTTATTTCTAGATCAGAGATTTGAAGTAATTCATAAAAATAGCATTTATCACAGAAGCATTATTTTCTCATACAGCTCCTTCCTAAGTTAGTGTTTACAAAGAAGTATTACATTTCCTTCTGAAATTACCTAGTTCTCAAATAGGTGAGGTATTATGTCTTTTTGTACCTCTGTGTCCTATGTATTTTTTTTAATTGCATCTTATTGGTCACTTGGTAAGTGACCATGGGAGGAGGGAAAACTTGGTGTGTGTGTTCAAGGCTCTTGTGCTGTGGAGGATTGCTGGGGCTGGGGCTTCTGTGCAATTCTCAGGTGGCACTGGACTACAGAATACACATTTCTGATCATGTCTATGCTGTATTTGCAAACTGTATGAAGTCTCATAGTGACTTGTTTCCTTAATGCCTCTGAAAAGTTATAAAATATCCACAATCCAACAATGGCTTCATTCTCATACTGAGGTGTTGGTTGTTGAATGCAGCCTTTAATACCGAGTTTCTCACTTGGGAAGGCTACTTTAATTTCACTGTTCATAGAAATAAATGGACGTTTGTCATGGAAAATTAAAATACAAAATGTGATGTCTTTTTGTCTGAAAGTTTTGGAATATGGTCTGTGCTCCTGCCAGCTGTGTTACCCAGTGCTTTCACTTAAGAATTTGAACGTGGGTTCTAACATAATACTAAAAAGGTGTTTGTTGTTTTAACCATTAGCTGTAAAAATATAAAGTTTATAAACTTTTAATTAAGGAAACAGAGTGCTAAAAATAAAGACACAAACAAGGAGGGTATGATAAGGCTGCCCAGCAATGTGTATAAAAGGAAAAATGCATGTCTGGTGCTCTGTGGGTATCGTTCCATCCTCCCCCCGTAGCGGGGCTGTCGGATGGAGCTAAAGCCCAGAATTTGCAGGTTATTGCTGCAACTTGAGTAGCACAGCGAGAATTACGCAAGATTGCTCTTACATTGCACAATAACAGCTGACTTTGGATTTCTCATAACTTATGAGTGTAGTTTTCTGAAAAAACAGCTACTTAAGACAAATCAGTTGGGAACTGGTGGCAAATGAAATTACCATTAATTGAGTTGTGAACCATTGTTGCTCCTGAGAGGTGCTCTGTAAAACTGAGGAGTGTGATCCTGTGCTACTGAAAGCAGTGGTAGCTTTTCTGTCAGTTTAAATAGGTGTGGGGTTTGGCTTAGAGCCACTTGAGTTAGGCTAAGTGGGCCTGTGGCATGGTTAGAAATGTTTTCCTTAATCCTTTTGGTGTTAAAGTAGGATTAAAAATAATATAAATTCTCTGAAGAGTTAACCTGAACTCCTTGACATGCTTATATGTTGGGTTTGAAATGTTGGGTAAGATGAGTTTAATTTTGAAATTATAATTCAGTCTGGAATTCTAGCATATATATTTATGGGTTTTGTCATTATTTTTGTCCTTAGCTGCAAGGAAGTTACAAAATTCACAAGTAAATTATAGCACAGCAATTTCCTAATGTTAGTTTGCATTAACACATAGGAGACAGTATTATCACCATACAAGCAGCTGTAAATTTGGAACAGTAATTATGCAATTTTGATTCTTGATTTTAACCAGAAAGTCTAAGAATAAAGTGTCACATGTTCAGACCTGCAAAATCCTTATTTTAGGACTACAGTCTCTTTAATCTCATAACAAAATATCTGGAGTAGCTAAAATTGTTAGTCAGGAATTAAGTCAAAATATTCTTTCTTATATAATCACCTGCTGCCTTTGCATGCTCATTATGAGATGTAATTCCAGAGATGTAAATCCAGAGCAGGAGTTAAATTAGTAAGAACTGAAAATATACACTAAATTGTTTGTTTGTTTGTTTTGAAGTAATATCATTAACTTCTTACTTTTACTACTGATATATTTATAACTCTTGAGCACAGTAAATCTCTTTCCTCAAGCATCATTTACATCTTCTAGCTCAATTTGGTATGGTTTTTGACTGTCACACTTATTTCTATGCATCTGGCAAATTTCTGGATTTAAGACACTGGAGTCTCATGAGACCAGCCTTGTGTATTTGTGATATTCTCCAGCATGGCAAAGAGGTAGAAATATTTTGACAGGTTTTAAAAAGGGGCACTGTCTTTATCCTAAATACAGACTCTTAAGTTTTTCAGTGTTGTGTGCAGAAAGTGATTTTGCCTCCTCTTGACTGCATCTCCTTTTTTTTCCCCCCACTTTTCTTGGGCAAATAGATGTCATGAAGTTGAACTCAAGGGTCACAGTAATGAAAATGTGAATCTGGGTGCTGTTTGTCCAGTGTTGGACAATGTGACTTTTCAGTTTGGTGAAAAGTTCCCAATACTTTTTTTTCCCTGAAAAAATCCCTGTATTTGGCACCTTACAAAGGTCTGATGAGAAATCATTCAAGGCTGTAAACGAAGAAATGAGGATTCTTTAGTTGTTATTGTACTGTGTGCATGCTGAGAACCCTTTCTGACTGCCTCAGTGCAAGTGCACTTAAACCAAATTCTAGTGTGCTAAATACCTTCTTTTTGTTTCAGACAAAATCCAGAAACTACCTTTGAGGTGTATGCAGAAGTGACCCACTCAGGAATCAGTTGCATTGGGAAAGGTAATGTTTTGCACTGTTTCTACCTATTTATTGGCTAAAACTATTCTTAAGAACCATATATTGTGACATAATTAAGTATATTTAACATTATGCTGTTCTAGCTTTTAAAAATATCTCAATTACTGTTTCTGTGGAATCTTTTACAGTTAGGACTAAGAAATTTATGTTTCTGTATCTGATTGTGGACAATTTTCAGGTTTCTTTGACTGTTTTGTCTCTTTTTGTCTTTTAAAATAGAAATAACTATTTTCTTGACTAGGTTGAAAAAGTAAGTGCTTTTTCAAATTGGTATTTGCTGCTCATATAAAAAAGGGTAGTTTTAAACCAAAAAAAATACTCTTAAAACATCTTGTTTGGAATTTGTTTTACTTCATCGTTCTTACTTGTCTACAGAAGTATTTTTATCTGCTCCCAGGATTCTTGCTTTGATCAAATGACTTTATCTGGAAAGTAAGCATAGATGCAGCTTATGATTTGGTTAACTGTTTTTACCATTGTTATAAAGTCATAATTACACAAGTATTTTTATGTAATATTATTTTTTATAAGTATTCCTATGTTTAGGGTAGAGGATTTTTTGATTGCACTTTTATCTCACCTGAGGAACTTGATCAAATAAGCAGGAAAAGCAAAGGTTGAAATTCATAATGCCAAAATGTAGTTCAAGGTACTGTTATGAGGGTTCAGTCTCTAGAATGGTACGAAAAGGAAGTTTGTCAAAATTAAATAATTATGATTAGTCAGCATGTACTGAAGTAGTATTTCTTTTGTCTTTTATTAAACAATCACGTGTGTGTTGTAGATATGGTGTAATGAGCCAATAGAAAGGATTTTTCTATTTTATTGACTAGAAAGCCACTTGCCTCCTTTTATATCTGTATTTGTTACAGTCTGCAAAAGTCAAATAGCTGCAACTCCTTCCTTGCCTGCCAAAGCCTCCATAGGAGTTGTAGCTGGAATACAGTTTTGGCTTGTCCTACTGCTCTGTGCCATCACAACTATTTGATGTAACTGCAGGAGCCCTTTTAATAACTGCTCTTTGTTTCTGCACATCTGACCTGGATTCTAGTGCCAGAAAATCTGAACAAATTTGACCATAAACATTACATTGTACAGTACTAGTGTCTGGGTATAATCTTCTCTTTGAAGTTTGTTTGCATCCCCCTGGAGGGATTAATTCCCTGCTGTGGGAAGGTGGGTTAAAAAGCACGGAAACTACTTTACAGGTTTTTAATTGGAGAATTTAGTATACATTTTGTTCTATAAACCAACTGATTCTGTGGGAGTTTCACTTGGTTGTGTTTTTAGGTTTGTTGTATGCACTTGTAGGTGCAAAATCTTCAGAAATTCTTTTTAGGGAGTAAAAAAAGAGTTTTAATAATTGTTTTTACTAGCCATATATTTTGAAGTTACTCTCTCTGAAGAATCTTTTAAGAGATTTTTCCCAACCAGTTTTTTATGCTTAAGAGGTATACTTTATTCTCAGAAGCCTCATATTTGTGTATACCCAAATATTTTGTCCTTCTGTTTCAAATGAAAGTTGTCTTGTTCTCTGCAGTGTCAGCTGTATTTAACAGTTGTACTGTATCCCAGGCAAATCACCATTCCAGAAATACACACCTAGAAACTTCCATGTAGTCTGTGTCCACTTTCTGGCTGTCTGTTCCATGCCAAAACCCTAAGAATATAGATTAACTTTTGGGTTTTTTTTGCAGTTGGGAAATGTATGTTGCATGGCAAGGAGCAGCTACTGTTGAGAGAACTAAAATGCATAAAAGTTGTGTGAGAAGCAAGTTATCAGGCAGGTGTGAAACTATTTCTCCCCGTTTAATTGGTCCCAAAATTAACTAAAGCAGCTTTTTTTGAAGTTTGTGTCTAGTATAATAGTGCTGTTGATACTTAAAATGCTCTTAATTTTGGTATCAATCTTCTGACTTGGTCTTGAGGAGAAAGAATTGCTCCAAAGCTGTAACTGTCCTAGTGTAGGGGATTGTCTGGCTTGTGGAGGGTAAAACTTGCCTCCATTTTGTTATTCAAAAATTTGTGTAGCTGTCATGGATGAAGCCCAGCTGGCAGCTCAGCCCCACGCAGCCGCCCGCTCCCCCAGCCATGGTGGGATGGGGGAGCAAACTGGAAAAGTGAGAAGGTAGCAAAGGATGTTTCCATGTGACTGTGAAGTATCAACTGAAATTTTAAGCTTTAATGTATTTCAAAGTTCACAGTCAGCTGCAGAAGGGAATCTGTTTCTGGATTCCACGAGAGATACCAATAAACCAGACCAAGTTCAATGGAGGACCGCAAAGGTGGAGAGCGAGCTGAAGCACTGCAGTGTGAGGAGACAAGAGTGCTGGGCTGGCCCAGCCTGGAGGAGGCTCCAGGGAGCCTGAGCAGCCTTCCACACCCTGAGCTCATCGGGATGAGGTATCCGGGCTCGCCAAGCGATGCGTGGCGGGAGGACAGGGTGCAGTGACAGGCTGGATCAAGAGACATTCTGAGTGACTGTGGGGACCCTGTTCACCATGAGGAGTTGGGTATTAGACCAGCTCACTCAAGAGATGTTGTGCATCTCCACCCGTGGAGGTTTTCAAGACTGAACTGCTTCAAAACCATGAAGAACCTGGTCTGAGCTCACACCTGGCCTGTGTTCGAGCAGGAGGTTGGACCAGAGACCACCCAAGGTTCCTTCCTGCCTCAATTATCCTATGATCCTAAGATTTGATTTGTAGAAGTGTAAGCTTCAGGATCATCTGGGGAATATTTTGTACGCTTAATAAGGTGCAAAGAGAAAAATGTCATTGAAACCAAAGAAGTTGGAAAAGCAAATGTTGTTTTATTCCAGTCCAGGCAGAACTTTGCTAAACCACAGTGAAATGTGTGAACTGAGAGTGGAAATGATCACTGGATCAGCTTCCTGTGCTCTCACTGTCCTTTCCCCTCAAAATTGTTTAGAAATAATAATCATCTGTGCTCATTGTATATTTTTGGCACATTAAATCTTTGGTAAATTATACAATTCCAGCATTCAGTTGTATTTAAAGGTGGTTTTTGTGCTTTTCTTTGTTGAATTCACAGGTCTTACTTGGAAACTTACAGATTTTTCTTACTTAAGTAAATGTGATGTCTTTTTTTTTTGAGAGCTATGAAGCAGGATAACTTCAACTCTGGCTGCATGAAGATGAGTATTTCTTATTAAAGATATATTTCCTTAGGAGAAGACAGCACCAAGCCATTTTTTTGCCTAATGATTGCTGTATCAATGGAAGCTGTTAATTCTCCTTTCTGAGAGAACATGCATTTGTCCTGTTCTTTCTTTTATTACCAATATACCTATAAAAGCTTTTCTTGTTGTCCTTGGTGTCCTTGGCCAGATTTACTTCTGGCAGGGCTTTAGCTTTCCTAACCTGATGCCTTGCTGTTCAAGCAGTTCCTCTACGTTCCTTCCAGGCCATGTTTCCCTGCTTCCACCCTCTGGAAGCTGCCTGTTTGTGTTTAGTTTGTCCAGGAGCTCCTTGTTCATCCTTAGAGGCCTCCTCTCCCCTGATTTCCTCTTTGTGGGGATGCATTGCTCCGGAGCCCGGAGCCTCCTCACCAAAAGTGAGAAGCTGCAAATCTGAACAGAGCCTGTGTTTTTACAGTGACAGTACATGGAGTTTATCTAGTGAGAAATCTGTGTTGTGTGTGTCAGGTATAAGTATGTCAAGCATAGGAACTTTGCAATTCTAATGCTTCTCACCAGCTCCCACACAATTACTTTCAGAAAAAGAGGGAAAAATAGCCATGGTTTTATTGTAAAAATGAAATATTTTAGGGAAGAATTGGCTCAAAGTAAAACTAGTAAGTTTTGTGTCTCTCGTGCATGATCTTCTCTCATGCATTGGAATTGTTACATGATGTGGATAATTAAAAGCTTTTTATGAAATACTGCTATTTTACTGGATTTCTTTTCCTATTTTTAATCTTTGTGTAAAGGAAGGAAAAAAGCATTTTATAAGATTGTGATTTTTTTATTTGTCGTGGCATTTCATAATACTGAAACTTCACAGAAGGTGAGGCAGTAAATTACAAAGGACTTTTATTGTTTCTTTTACAGGAGATAACTGCTTAAACTCACTTAAGCACTCCTAGATATCCAGTTCTATGCTATTGACACATTGTAGAGAAGTGCATTGCAACTGTTTCCTATGTGTTTAATCTCAGCCAGAAGATTGTTTTGTGTGAGTTTTTTGAGACGCAGAAGTAGAAAGGATCTCCTAGCAAATTTAGTTTAAATACCTTTATAAAGAAAGTGAAAGCTTACTACTTGTGAAATTTTTCTTTTAACTTTCAAAGCACTTTATGATCTTAAAACTGCTGCAGATCATTCATCAAAAATAGGATGTGACAAATTTAAGGCTGTTGCTGGACTTCAGCCAAAGATTCTCTCTTGTTAGAAAGGGCTGTGAGGAGAATTGTAGTCTGACTGTCAAACTGTTCATATAGCAAAAGAGAATTTGTTAGTCTAAAGTAACTGATCAAAATAGTCTCTGAAGTAAGAGCATTTGAAAGTAAATGCTCACAAGAGTAAAACACCCCCTACACCCCTGTCTGGGAGGACGTACCATGCTTTTGTGTGGGGTTTTTGTGTTCTTGCCAAAGCAGACATTATAAAAGTATGTCAAATCTGTAGCTTTACCATGTAGTGTGCCAAAAGGCCTTTCTCTCCAAGGACCTCATTTTTCATCTTTTTGTGAGTGTAGCATAAATTCTTGCTGTGTGTTCAAGGAAAAAGCTGAAATGGTTTAGTACAGCTAAAGGATTTCTTTCTGAGTGTTTTTTTAAAAAACCATGGTAAGTTAGAAGCCTAAATGCGACCGCATGGACAAAGTGTAAGTATGTTAGAGTTTAACAAATGTTCACTGGATTAGGAAAGGAAATGTAGTTTATGCTACTTCTTTTATGACAGAATTTAAAAGATCTTGCTGTAAGACTCTCCATGTGCTTCTTTCTTTTCTGGAAAACATACCGCTAAGTTGAAAAGGGAGATGAATCTTAGAAGGAAACTATTAACTCTGAGGTAGTTTATCATTGTTTGAGTGAAAGGATGAAATTTGCATTTGAATTGGCTCCTAGAGTAGCATGTACTACTAATCTTGTTCCTACTAGAAGCTTGTGAGTAGTTTAAGTACTTCCTTCTTTACTTTTCATGTTCTAGCCTTGAGTTGTAATAGCTCTTTCCCTCCCTTCCCCCTTCCCAGTAGATCACAAATGTATAACTTAAACTAATCGAAGTCCTTAACTCTACTGGGAGAAGTCACAATGTACTTGGGCCTTAAAATTATTCTGCAGTTGCCACTGTGGTTTCTGTGGTAGGACTTTCACAGGTAGAGAGAACTAGCAGCTTTCTGTCTCTTGTCAGACACACTGCTGCTCCCTACCATTATCTTTTGTCATAGATTATAATGTTACATAGCAGAGCAGTGCCTCCTATACTGATGAAGGATTTTCTTGAACATAAGCAAAGTTACTGGACTAGGATTAAGTTAAGAGTTGGTCATTCAAAGGTTTGTAAACCTTACCCGTGCACCTCTCACAGCAGCCTTTATTTTTTTTAGAATGAAAGCATTTTATTGGTTCCAATATTGGCCCATTCTGTATTGAGAAATAGATAAAATGTTGAAGGTTTAGAAATATCAAAGGTAGTGCAGAATGCAGGTCTCTTTCCATTAAATAAGGGCTTTCTGTTGAAGGGGCTGGAATTCCCATATCACAAGTTTTCCTATCCCATCTTTACAGTGTTGTGTTGCTACACCAAACTTCCTAAAGCAGGATTGGAAAAGTAACCAAAGCTAAGTAGGTAGGTGGTATTTGGGAATTCTAATTCTCCTAAGCTGCTGCTTTGTTTTTCTGTTTCCATTTGATTGCTTTGCTTCTAAGTACAAACAAGGTGGAAGATTTTAACAAAGAGCTTGCTGGGACTGCAGTGTCAGGGTAAGTCAATAGCACAGTTTGAGCTGTTTTCTGTGAAGACAGTTTACAGTTTGGTTTTTACAGTGTAAATGAAATACAGAACTCAATTTGAAGAGAAACTCACCTTAGGAAAAAAAATACTAGAATCTGTCATTTTGCAAGTCATCATATATTTTATGTAACACATTTTTAGGTGTATTCTTATCTGATAGTACTAGATTTAATAAACCCCCAAACCAGTAATATCAAATCTAACTGAGTGTTTCTCTGTTGCTGTGAGCTATTTTGTGGGAAGAGAGCTCTTTGGCCTTTTTGCTTCATGCTTTAACTACTTCTGTCTACAGTCTTTCCTATTTCACAAGTATTTACTAATCTGCAGTATATTGCTTTGCTGGCACTGTTTAACTAGACAGAAAAATTCAGCACAGAAAGTCTCACTCACAAGACTTTAAACTCTTTTGTTGATTTATATTTTTTTAAAGGAGCTTGACATCTTCATCAAGTTCACAGTGGGCCTGCTTTGTTTGCTTTCTCTTGAATGCTTGATAAGATTTTTCTTCTATTGTTTTGTGCAGCAAGGACAGAACTTGCCATGGCTGAGGTGGTTTTTTTGTAAATCCACAATATGGTCATTGTCTGCTGCTGAATAATTGTGACTGCTTTTTGTACAACCAGAACTAAGGCTTTGGCTGTGAACAGATTCCTTCTTAGCGTGAAAAGAGACTAATCCATGTAAATACAGCCCCAAAATAAAGCTTTACAGAAAAAGGGAAAGGCTGCTAAGCAGGAGGGCAGAGGTCAGCAATTTAACCTTTAACCTAACAAATAAGAAGCATGAAAGTTCCCGAATTGGTTTACAAAGGCAAGCTCCTGTGATCTGTCAGTTTTTCTTTTCATGATAGAGTTGGGTGAGAAAACTGACTGACAGCTAGTGCCTTTTTAACTGCAGGTTGGAATTAACTGCTAAACTGAAACTTTCTTAGGGAGGGTTTTTCTAGTGATTCTAACAAATTATTTTCATTCACTAGCAATACTTTTTGAATTTATAGATGAATTTGAGTGATTGTTCCTTTTAAAACATTCTTGAGAGACTCGATTTAGATACCCAATATTACTGAAACATTTAAGATTTCAGCATTTGAAGCATTTAGGAATTTGGGGAAGCACTTGTTGCAATTAACTCTCTCTTACTGTGCTGCTTTAAAAATAGGGCTGCCATGCCAGTAACTGCAAAGAGATTGTACTTTGAACAGAGTCCAAACGTTGATGTTAAAGGGGTGTGTGTGTGTGTGTGACTTTATTTAAGGGAGTAGTTTAAACTTTAGTTCATTCTTAGTCATAAGCATTTCCAAGGGGGTTTGCTTTTTGGTTGTTCTCAATCACAACAGGTAATCTTGTTAATGAGTGTTAACTTCTGCTCAAAGCTTAGTGCATCCGTAGTTAACCTGGATACAGACATTGCTGTAAAGGACTTTCAATTCGAGTGTCATTCAGGTGAAAGAGAAACAAAGTAGTAATGACTTTAAAGGAGACTCCCTGTGGACTTAAGAACAGGGACTTTGGGTGGTTCCTTTCCCTAAAGTTAGCACTGTCCCCTAAGTGACTCTGACTGGTCCATCCATAGTAGGATGACGCTTCCTATGACTGTTTTCAATAGAAATCCTGGAATTTAGAATTTGTGTCTGTCTTTAGTCTGTTGTCGTGTAGGTTGGTAGCTGTAGCAGTGCTTTAGGGCACTTAGCAGAGCACTGCTTCAAGGGCAGCACTCAGGCAAAGCAAGTGTGGGGAAGTAAAAGATGAACTGGATCTATTTGTATTGCTGCTTCTTTTTGTTGCGGGGAGTTCCTTGCAAGAAGAGAACGTAAACTGGAATTCAAAAAGAGGCCTGTGAGTGCCCAAGGCATGGGCTGCCTGCCTTTGGTGTGGTATTTTTTGTCATGAACAAAAAGTGACATTGTTAGGTTTTCCTGTGGTTTTTTGTTGGTTTTGTTTTGTGTTGATTTCTTCTGTTTGTTTGCGGCTTGGGTGTTAGATTTTTTATAAATTAAAATGGAGTTTAAAAGATATGATTTGAGGTTAGATTATTATCAAATAAGTGTAAAATTAATGCAAGACTATAGTTTTACTTCAGCAGTTCTCAAAACCCAAGATCAAACCTAAACAAATCCTAAACTCCACCTTCTGTGCTACTAGGGACAATTTGCATTTTGGTCCTTCTTGGACTAGCAAGTTTTGGTAAACCATTTGTCAAAATTCCAGATGCTGACAGATTTTCAGCTCCTGGGAAGATGATTTTTATGTCATTTTTTAAGATGGAAACAACATTTTATATACTTTTTAATATTACTTATTTCATGGAAGTGTCAAATAGAAACCAGGGAAGTTGGGCTTCCATATTGAGAATGATAACCTTGGATAGAGGGATAGGAAGAGACAACTGATACTGATAATCTGTTGTCTGGAATGGGTTATAGTCGAGTTTTTTCTGAACACTTTCCTGACTGGAATATCTACCATTCAAATTTGTGCTGGGATTTTAAGTGGTGGTGGAAGGAATTAGACTGGCAACTCCCATTGCATTCTACAGGTGTTAACTCAATCCCATATTTGGTTCCTTTGAAGAATCATTTACTTTGTAACTATGTAGTTCAGAATATAAATAGTGGTAACATGACCTCTTCATTAATTGATTCTTACATTGTTGCACCCCTTCAGAAAATGACTAATTTCTATCTGTAAAATACTTTGGAGATCCTTGAGGTCTTCTGTTCCAGAGGTTCTAAGACCAGATTATCACTCTGTGGAGAAACACCTATCAAAAATACTTAATGCAGACTCAAGCCAAGTGTGGGAATGTGAAGACAGAAAGGCTGGTTGAGCACCACAGTCTGGGCAGAGGCAGAGTCAGGCTGCTGGTGTTTCCTGTTGGTAAGCTGTGTATTTGACTCGGTGCTACTCCAGTGCTGTGCTTGGTGTTTGTGTGAATCTGGCACTGAGAGTGCAGACAAGCAGGGAAGGCTCCCAGGAGGGGAGGAGCAGCTCCAGTGGAGCAGAAGCTGGCACATGCTGTAGGAAGGGTCTGTAGGGCAGAGCTGCTCCGTGGGCAAGGGCGGAGCAAATGCTAATTAAACACAGCAGAGGAAAGGTAAAATGTAAAAAACCCCAACCCCAAAACCAAACCCCAACCCCCAAAACTTTCCTTGAGAGAAATACGAAATTTTCTTCTGGAGTCATGCTTCACTTGCACCTAAAGTATTTTCTGGTTTTATCGGATACTTGTCTGTTGGTCATTGACTCAGTTTAATTTGAAGAGTTTATCAAACATGTAGAAAAAATTCATTAGGGTAAATAACCCTCTCTTAAAGCTATAACCTCTGTCCACAAATGCATTAACATGCATATTTTATGTTTGCCACAAAATAATTTATTGATCTCATCTTATTCCATTTTATCTAGAGGTTATCCTGGCGTGCAGAAAAGTGTTACAAATACGATTATTTTGCTTCATTGTGATTAAATTCTTTCTACACTAAAGATCAGATTCTATTTGCCCTGTGTATTTGTTAAGGCCCGTTTGTGATGATCCATCATCTTCTTTTGTACACAGTAGTGGTAAAAATTGTTTTTAGTTTGTATTTGGGAAAATTTACTTGTAAATTATTTGCTAGAAATATCTACCACTACAGTATATCACAGTGCATCAATATTGTGTAATTAAAGAGACCTCTTTAAGGTATTTTCTGCTGGAAAGAATTAGCATGTTAAAACAGAAGTGTGCAGCTCTGTGTGTACGTGGCAGTGTTCATAAACAAGAATAGATGTAGTGAGTAAATAGAATTATTTAACTTGTTCAGTATTTTATTCCTTAATGAACCGTAGAGGTAAAGAGTAGTAAAATCTCACAATTTGCCATCTCTCTTGCACGGATGGCAAAAGTGTGTTTTGTTGCAATTAGAAATACTAAGTGTGGCATCCAGCAATACAGTAATTGCAGCTTATCATTTTGATGTATTTCTTGGTTGCTTTGCTCTACCCCGGCCATGGGATTCTGTCCTTCACTAAATCATCTTGAAACAATTCTGTATGTAGACTAAATCCTTAGAATACAGTGGGTATCAATCACATGGACAATTAAGTATTGACATGTTTTTAAAATAGTCATACATCTCAATTTTGTTTATCTCAAAGTTTTAAAAACCTAATGACCTCATTGCAGCTCGACTATAATTACCATGTTTAAACTTCTATGCATTTTTTAGTTTAAACAGCCTTTGTGTTTTTTTAAACCAAAAGAAAATTAATGAGAAGAGACAAAGAGACATCAAAGAGGTTTTCCCTCTGATTGCAGTGTTAGAAGTTTTGCCTGAAAATAGGTTACATTTCTTCTGTTTTCAGCTGAATCCTCATTAACTTTACATTTTAATGATGTCCAGAGCAAATTATACGATTATAGAAGATGCCTTAAAGGGAAGCTTAAAGGACACCTTTTTAATGTTTGTTTCTTTACTGGTGGCAGTATTTGCACCAGTATTATAAACAGCATTAGACTGCTGAAAGTAATTCCAAAACATATCAAAAATATATTCAATTTTTGCCATATATGTAGTATGAGTGTCTTAATTTAATATTTAACACAAATAGAGCATGTTATGGGGAGATCTTCATCTTGGTAGAAGAAAAATGTAAATCAGATCCTTTGAAAGAGTTTACAAATTACTTGTGCATCTTCTATTCAGTTTTATTTATAATGATCAAGTAAAATGGAGACAGATGATTTAACAAAGTCTTGGAATTGTTTTGTTTTCTTGAACCTTCCATGGAGACAATGGTTGAAGTGTTAATAAAGTGCTAGTTTGTATTTTTACAAGGACAAAAAGCATTATTGGGGAAACTTGGTAGAATTTAAATTTATTCTGTTTAGAGGAGCTTTAATAAAGGCAGTTCTGTGTTCTAACATACTTCTACTAAAAATTAAGATCGCATAATTAACTTTCTAGATGAAGAATTGTGTTGTATCAAATGCAGCAACAAAACCTTGTATTCAGTACACCTTAAACAAGGTTACCTGGAATTGGCAATAGCTGGGATGGAATTTGGACAGTTTGGAGAGAAATACATAATTTCTGACTGTAGTTCAATGAAAGGTTAGAGCAAAAGATCTTGTGAGATGTGGGGTCTTCTGTTTCCCTGTCCTGGCACTTGGTGTCAGTGCTTTATGGATAGAACCTTTGATTTTGTTGTGCTGCGCTTCAATCAATAAGTTTTTGGGAGCTGGGATTATGACAGGGGATGGGAAGAAGTAGGAGTGTGCCAAAGTACAGGTGCAAGGTAGGATTCAAAATCCAGCTGACACAGTGAAATGTTTCCATTTGTTTGAATTCTTCATCATTGATTACAGACTACTGTGTCTTGATGGAAGCATTTGATATGCCTGTCATTAATAATCATTGAATAAAGCAGGAGTTGTTAGACAAAAAGAAAATTAAGCTTAGCCTTTCCATTTCAGTATGATTTTACATCTTCTATTTCATGTTAATTTTCTGTAGAAACTTTTCAGAAATCTAAATTATCATGATTGTCTGGAAGTTATGACAGACCCAAACTGCACATCCAGCTCGGTGGACTTTATGTGATACTGTGTTAGAAAATGGATTTGAGTCTTTCAAAGGTTTGGCTCTCTGCAAGTGTGAAAACAGCTGTTGAAAGCCATGGTTTAAGTTCCTAGTTAATCTTAAGTCTTGTAGCTTTGATGCCTGTTAATGTAACTTTAGCTTGAAGATGGTGTTGCTAAAGGAAATAGCAATTTCCTGCTTTTTCTCATCTTTATTTTCTAATTATCAGAGAATTGACAATCTTTAGTTGAGATGCAGAATAAAAATACTGATTAATAAACTCAGGAAGATACAGATTACTAACTTGTAGCTGACAGAAAGATGTGCATGTTATTTTTATTTCCTTGGCAAGAAGAATTTTGTATAGAATCATATTAGCACTGAAAACATGGAATGTTCTTCCTGGTAACTTGTTCTCCAAGTATTTGCAGTGTGGCTGTTTCCAGCCAGTTATGTGTTAATGATACTGCAAGGCTGAAGCATTCCAATCATTCATATGCCTGTCCTCCCTTTCTCATAAGGGTTTCTTTGCTCAGGGTTTTTGCCTTATTCCTTTTGCTTTGTTGTGGTCAATTCAGTCAGTATAATAGCAGAGATACTGGCTTTTTTTTTCCCTTTTTTTTCTTTAATAGAGAGTTATGTTAGAGATATACTATAACAGAGATAAGAGCTATTTATGTCCTAAGCTATTGATTTTTAATTAATGTTGCCTGGGCTCATACATGTTGGCAGAATTGCTAACAGCTTGTGGCATTTTTTAATTCACATCTTCTTTTTTGGTATTTTGACAGTGTCATTCATATCTCATGAAAAAGTACCTCGTCAGGTTAAATGTGTTAAAACACCGAGCAAAAAAAAAAGGAGAGAATGGAACATAGGGCTGCCTAGAAACCTTGATCCATTGCCAAAGTATTTAAACAATTTAGTGTTTTGGTTTTCTAGCTCCAAGCTGCTTCTCAAATCCCTTGCTAATTAATCCAGTTAATTCTTTGTAGACTAACTGTATGCAGGGCTTTTTCTTGGGCCTCTATCGCTGAGAACCCTGTTTTGTTTGAAGCAAACCTAAGCTCGGTTATAAAGGTTGTAGTAACAACGTGAGTACTTGCAGATGTAAATACAGTGTTTTGAGCCTTTTTAAAAGCAGTTGTGTTTGTGTGGGTAACTTCTAATTTAATCTTTCATGTTTAAAAATTAAACATATATACTTCTATAAAAAGATGGAGAGAACTTCATCACTGGTTACTTAAGAAAAGGCTGTGGAGCCTCTGTGGAACAATTATGGCATGGAGCACTGATGTTGTGGTACTAGAGTTAGTGATATATGTTTATTTTTTCAATGAGTAAAGCATAGTAAATAGCATTAATTTCTGTTCTCAAAAAGGGTGTTTGGGTGTAGTGCTAATAAGAGCTTAGCAAAAAGGAGAGTTTTTAGAAATGACCTATTGGTGCTCAAAATTCTTCTGATGAGAGTACAACAGCAGTATGAATTCAGATCTGGGAAAAGCAGCTGGGGAGCAGAGAGCTTAGAAAGCCAATTAGACATGGAATGAAATAATGAGAACAGAATAGGTACTGCTCAAGGTGTGCTGGTGTGTGATAAGAGCCGCCCAGCTCTCGAGCTTCCTTCTAGTTTGTCCGATTTGTGAGAATGTTTCCTGCAGCATCCCTCTCCCAGAGTCGATGGCCAGCTGCACTTCAGCACAGCCTGGATCATCAGCCTGTGGAGAGAGTTTGTACAAGTGGACTCAAGTTACAGTTTTAGATTACCATTGGAATTGGTAGTGAAGGAAAAAGATTGTTTTCAACAAACCTGCTGCTAAGGGTGACCAGATTGAAACGAATCTGCAGAGCTTTGAAAAGGGCTGAAAGTTTAGTTGGGAGTTTGTGGTTTCTTAAAGCTGGGCAAGGGAAAGAGAAAGGAAATTAGTGAAATTGCTGGGCTTATGTACACCTGATTTCCAGGCTGTGACGTGATCATGAAATGTTCCTACTCTGAACTGGACTACTGGAGCATTTTGATAGCTGGATGTATGCTCTCATGCATCTTGGAAGTATCAAGTGTCTGAAAACACTTTTTGCAGTTAAAAATCCTTTTGATACCCTTGCCTTTTCTACAGTAGCAGAAATGTTTTAAATTTTTTTAGCAAGACGATAGATTTCGTGTCTAGCTGCTCTGAATATCAGCAAACTCCTCTTTAACTAAACCAAATTTCTTTCAAGCTGACAGCACTGCTTTAAATGTGCTAAACTTATTTTCACAGAGACCTTCCTTTTGTTTCAGCACTGCACACAGCATAGTGAGCTTTGCTAATGGTAGCTGAAAGCGTAGCAGCCATGAACTAGGTCAGTCCTGCAAGTGTCAATATATCCATGGCTCTGTTCTGCTGCCTGATGCTGTCCAGTTAATGAACTTTCCTCCAAAAGAGAGAAGTCATTCTGAGTAGCTGAACATGAAGTGATTTTGTTTTTCTTTCATCTCACGGTCATTAGCTCCATGAGATGTATTTTTCCATGTTAGAACCTCCTTCCCCTCACCCCCACTAAGTTTTGAATGATATTCAAGAAGTTCCACTTCTGTCATCAACATTTCTGACTCCACGGAAATGTTTTGCTGGGGAGCATGTTGGATGCTTTTCCTGTTCTTACAAACTTGCCTCTCATTTAATACGTTGAAGGCTTTCACGGGACCTCAGTGGTGCTGCAGCCTTAGGTGAGGCTCGCTGTGACCAATCTCTGGTTTTTTGTTTTTTTTTTTTTTTTAACTGATTCCAGCTTACCTGTTCGTACAGATTTTTACTGTTTTACCATTTTGAAAGAATGGGCAGCAGTAATAGGAGTGGTGAATTGAGATGGGCATGTTGCATGGCTCAAGCTGAAACAAAAAGGTGAGGCTGAGTACTGAAGGGTACAAGGCCAAGTTCTGAAGTGCCCCAATAAAATAATTAGTGCTCTCTCTTATGTATGATCTTTTAATATATGAACTTGCACACCTCAAAGCTCAGGAATATGTTGGTGACCATGGAAACCCTTGGTCAGTTCTGTTCCTTAGCCCAGGTTTCTGGGGTTATCAGTGCAGTGGGTGTGAAGCTCTAAGTGTGTCTGCACCAGAAAAGCTACAAGCACAGCACCACTGTGAAATCAGCTCCCCAGAAATGCTCGTGAGGTTTGGCTGTCCTTTGTTGGTAAGGACATGGATGAATCAGATTTGTGGTATGACAGATAAGCTGTATCCTGCTGCATGTGCCCAAAAGCATTTGTGGTGACATCTCCACTGCAGGGACCAATGGAATGGAGAACAAGGTTTTCAGCGTTTCATCTTCGATGGAGTTGTTTTGTTTCAGTGCCATACGGATCACCAAAGCATCCTGAACTAAGCAGAGGTGCACTAAGAGAAGCCATCAAGCCCCAGCTGCTGGTGCAGCTCTGCTTTCTCTGAGCTGTGCAGTTGCTGTGCCGGAGGTTCCCCTCAGAGGGAATTTGTGCAGTTGGTGACAGAGCAGTGTCTGGGAGCAGTGCTGCTGCACTGCAGTAGCACACGGGCACTTGGAGCCTGGGAACAGTTGGAGACTATCAGTATTGGTAGTATGAACGTGGGGTCAGAGTTGGAATTAGAAAGTTACATAGCTCGAGGCTTAGAAATCAGTATTCACTGTTGCATGTGTAACAAAGAAGGTTTCTCTCTGTAGTCAGGCGATTATCCAGTTGCTCAAGAGAAGGGTTGTTATTTTTCCTTTCTTAGTATAACACTTCAAGAACTTAAGGTTGGCTACAGCTCTTCTGTTCCACGTCCTTTTTCAGTCAGTTCAGATTAAACCTGATATGGGGCAATCCATATTGCCATGGATGTATTTCTGCAGTGCTTTATGTATTTCTCTGACAATATGCCTATCTGAAGTTATTGTGATTGGTGAAGTTTGGAAAGAAATTTTAAAAAAGTCAAACAATTGTAAAATGTTCTCTAAGACATAGAAAATATATTATTATCAAATCTAAATGGTCAAACTGTCACTAAAGCTAAAGCCAAAAATGACAAAAAAAACCAGCTTGGAAAATGTTTATAAAACTCAAAGTATTTTCTAGTAGTGAAAAGCCTGGCAATGTGTTGGAAAATACTGTTTGTTTTCATTAGCAATTCCTTTAGGTTTTGTAATGCAGTTGATTGATTGCCATGGCCACATTGTGGTTTTACACAAGTTCCTTTTTATACACTATTGCTAAAAAGCAATATGAAATTAAAATGTTAATTCTGGTTTTCTTCAGAGTGGCAACCAAGTTAAAAGTTATTTGGTTGACACAGGAAAGTAGAAAATGTATCATTACATAAAAATTTCTTGTAAAATTAATTGAATAAGGATTTTTTAAATGAAGGTGCTTAGTATGCTAATTAATACAGTTGGGTATTAATTCAGTTGGCTATAAGCTCTAATTTTATCAAACATAACTTTTATTTTTGCTGCTGTACAAAGTGAGCTTAGAGAAATTGTTTTGGGTGCATGTGCTTGGCCCTTCAGCAGAAGAAGTGATCTTGGGCCAGCAGACAGGCATTCAGAAGCCATCTGAAATATATGTCCTGTAAATATTAAAGAGGTGACTGTTTATGGTAGAGCTGTCAAAGCTCTGGTTGCTTTGGTCTTAGCCTTAGAATTTGCATTCTGAGAGTCTAAATTAACAGATTTAGACAATTACTGCTTGTGTCTGGTATTGTTAAACTCTAGATGATGCACTAATTTGGATTGATTAATTAATTAATCAGGATTAATTTTTGCTGCATGTTAGCTAGATGTGATAAAGGTCTTTTTAGTTTTCTTTCTTTATTGCTTCTGAGACTTTTAGAAGAATCTTAGCTTGTAAATCCTGCTCTGCATGGTATTGGCACTTCCAGACTGTCACATTTAAATCAGAGTCTGAAATATTAGTTAACTGATTCTTTCATATCCCCAGGACAAGGAGGGCTTGCCAGCTGCTGTGGAAGTGGGGGGACTGTCACCAGGCAACTCTGCTGTCTGGAATATAAATACAAAGAGGCAGGAGAGAAACAAATTCAGTATTCATGGCCTGAGCACTTAAACACATCTCTATTAAATTTATAGAGTGTCAAAAAGGTTATGAGAAAAAATACTCTCATCAAACACAAATAAATTAAAAAATTATTAAACCCCAAAAAAAGCCTGCTTAAAGTAGGTGTTCCCATTCAAGTTCTGCATTTAAACTCTTTTGTATAATTATTACAGGCAGCCTGTAAAATGTTTCAAAACACTTTGTATTTCATTTTGTAAGCCAGGCTTTGTGGATTTCTTGACCATTGGAGTACGATTTTACCTCATTATATTTTTTGCAAGTTTTAGCTGCTGTATAATTTGCTGACTAAAATTACAGGGGGAAAAAGAATTAAAAATATAATCCATTCAAAATTTGCAGTTTGCAGGACTCCTGGAGTTTGGCTTCGACTTGCAGGAATACTACATTTCTGGGTCGGTTGAAGAACAGATGGTTATCAAGAGAAATATCCCCTTAAGTGCACAGTAAAGCAAACTCAAAAGATTCATCAACCGTGCTTTAATGTGGGCTCGAGGTATCACCAAAGTCATTAACCAGTGCAGAGAAAAGATCTGAAGACCTCAAATGAAGATGGGAGATGTAACAAACAGGAAATAAGTACTTATTTTGTCTTCTGGTTTTGATTGCTGTTATTTTAGTTTTAGCTCTATCCTGTGCATCCCCTTCTTATAGTTCTAGTTTTAGTTCTGTCAGTATCAGCAGTTTAAAAATTAATCTGGACCGAAAGCTTCCTGCTCTTCTTTGTAAAGAAATAATTCTGAGTTTGCTGATCACTTAAGACATCTTATGCTTTCCAATGTCTCCCTCCTCTTAGCAGTTTAGAATGGTAGCAATAGGCATTAATTAATACAGCTGGGTTTTGTAAAACCAATAGCATGGTATTAGAGAGATATTTCCCCAGTTGTATTTCATATTTTGAACACGCTGCTTGCACCACAACTGTTTCCCAGCTTCTATTAAAAGAATTAGTAAAGTTTTGATTAAACCTGGCCCCATTCCCTGTAAGAGTCCAAGGGAGTAAATAACAGCAGTTAAGATGGAACATGTTGCCTTATAAGAGGGTCTGACTAAATGCTCTGCACGTGGCAACTTGGACAGTTCAACAGCTTGACATGACACCAAATAATTGATGAGGAAACCAATGGAGCCTCTTCTGTTTGTAAAAGGCAGTGAGTGTTTTTCCTGTCTTCTTATCCAAGAAGTGAGCGTTGTTTTTGTTTATGTAACAGGACTGTAAAGTGAACCAAGACCCCTTTAGATGGAAAGTTGGTTTGTCTGCTAGAAACAGTGGAAGTCTCATATGTAACGTTTACTCTGAATGACTTACAAAGCTGCTGCTGGTCTTGTGCCTGCACTGGAAGCCTGGTGTGAGGGGATCAGAAAGCCTGGTGTGAGGGGATCAGAAAGCCTGGTGTGAGGGGATCAGAAAGCCTGGTGTGAGGGGATCAGAAAGCCTGGTGTGAGGGGATCAGCCTGGTGTGAGGGGATCAGCCTGGTGTGAGGGGATCAGAAGCCTGGTGTGAGGGGATCAGAAAGCCTGGTGTGCACCCCACATGTATGGACATAACTGACAACGTTCTTGAGTTGTTAGAGCTGTTATCTCTCTCATCTCTTCATTCTAGAGAGCTGTATATTGCCTTAAGTAAAAATCTGCAAGGTAATCTGTAATTTAACCTGCATTTTTTGGAAGGATTTTTTAAAAAACACATATAAGATGTTGCTGAACACTGCCAAGGAAAGTTTTGTTCCTCACTGCCCCTCTGGCTCTTGATGTGTTAATAATATAAAAACAATTATGGAAATCATAGTGATTTGCTTAATCTGTTCTGATTTTCTCCCTTCCTTCCTGTTTCCTATGATGTATATTTTATACTGCCTTTGCTCTCAGTCTTTGCTGCTTTCGCATCACTTTACTGAAGTCTGAACAGCATTTTGTGTCTGAGTTACAAACCTTATATTATGTTTCTAGATTAAACTGTTGTGAAAAGCATTTTCATGTTACCAGTGAGGTTTTTGGCACTTGCAGGCCAGACTTCCAAATGTTCTGTTAAAGAGAGAGAGGCAAGCTTAGGAGTGTGTTTTTTGTGACGTGACTGCCCGTGGCCTCGTGCGCAGCAGCTGATGCACCAGCCCTGCCTGGTTCTCTCACTGCAGGGCCGTGCCCACCGACTCAGGCCCAGCCTGGCACAGGGACGCAGCCTGGATGCTGGGGGTGGGATGTTTGTTTGCTCTGTGATCTGCTAGGTGAAGAGGTTGATTGCAAACTCACGTGGGTTGTGTGTTTGAGCGTGGAACCTGCTGCGGGTGCTCGCTGTGCTCGGCGACGCCTTGGGGTGACATCAGTCTCCCACACTGTGCTGCTGGCAGTGGGCTTGTGTGGTGGGGCCTAAGACTTTCTTGTAGAATTCTCTTTTGCATCTTGGTTGTTTTCTGACTTGCATACTTCTAGAATAAAGTGCACTTTAAAAAGAAAAGATTGAAGGCTTAAAGCTGCATATTAAATAAAAATGGAAATTTTTATTCCATATGTATTTTATGCCAGAATTTGTTCTTGTTTTGTGTCTGTCTTGTGTGTGTGTGTAGGTTTTTTCTTTCCCACATTTTCTCCTCCCATCCCCGCCTTTTTCCCTCCTCCCCTGCTTCCCGCTCTCCGAGATGGTATCTGCAGGCTGAGCTGCAGCAGGTTAGGGGCAAGGAGTGTTCGGCTGTGCTGAGTGCAGGACACCAAGGAGTTTGCAGAGGTTTGGAAAGAAGTTTGCATTGCTTTTTAGTTGTGCTGCATAAGGATGAGAATGTGTAGTGGGTATTGAAAGTAAAAGTTACTCTGAATGGAATTCCTGTTCATTTTAGAGGGATTGCACCTATAAGGACCTTAAAGGAGTGAATGAGGTAAATAATTAGTTAGGAGAAAAAATGAAGTAATTTTCACTATATTTTTCAATTTGGGATTGAAATGATTTATTTGTAGCCAGTATGGATTAAATTGGCTGACTTTTATCAGGAAAAGCAAGTTTGTTTATATTGGGTTTGCATGGTTTACTCTGGGAAGTATTTTCTGATAATTTTTTGAAAACTTCTGTGGTCTTATAATTTCCATACAATTCAAATACAGACCAGTTTGAGCTGTGCTATTTTTAGAAATAATTAAGTGTGTGTCTTTTAAAAGCAAAACTCCTCACTTTATGACATAAGAAAAGTTGTGAGTAAAAGAGCAGCATAGTTACACTAATATGCCATTGTAGCATGTTCCCATCCTGTCATCTGGAAAATTAAATCAGGTTCCAGCATGGATTAACATCCAGACTTGTGTGGAGGGAAGGTACTGTCTTAAATGCCATGAAATTGAACAATGGGATTATACAGTTCACAGCTAATTTCAATATTCTGCTGTACTTGGCTTTTTGTTAAACAAGATCCTGTATGGAGAGGCAGGGATAGCTTTTAGAACTTGGAAACATTCACAAATTTAATTAAATACTAACAATAATAGCTGGAATATATTTGACTAATGAATGCAGTGCTCTACATAATATGCACAGACATGACATGGAATCTCCACTTCCAGAGTGAAAATCTGGATGTGTTAGCCATGAGACCTGCACTCACCCAGTGTGGAATCTGTGCTCTGTGTTACCCCTCTGGTGAGTCTGTAAATGCTGCAGAAAAGCCTTGCTCTCTGTCCCCGAGAACGAGCGCTGGCTTTGCTCACCCCTTTCCAAAATAATTGTTCCAGTGGGAAGCGATTCCGTCGGTTCCCTCAGAAGCACCTCTTAAAGCCGTTGTAAGGGACACTGCTGCAGAAATAGCCACACAGCCTATTTCATACAGGGTTTTCCAGCCCGTGCCTCCCTGGGACACGCTGTCCCTAGTGAGTAACAAGGGCTGCTGGAGCTCCAGGACTTTGGCCAGCTGAGATTTTGTGGCAGCAGCTGCTTTGTATGGAGCTGTATCCTCTGGGAAGAGAGCTTCCAATGGTGCATGTCAGGTTGGTAAGTGAGCCCATGCTGGCTTCACTGAAGTCACTCATGGATCTTAGGGAACTGCTACAACGTGCCATTGGTTAACAAGCTTTTTAAACCCGAGTGTAATCTTTAGGAATAAAATCTACTTTTTTCTTGGTACCAGCAGTTTATCACATATGTGTATTTCATTGCATTTGTGCCCCTACAAGAAGGGGAGATTGCAGATGGGATGGTGTATTTTAGCTTTATTTTGGAATGTTATTACTTGTATTCTTTCTGCTTTACACATGCAACTTACAGTTTCCAGTGCTGTATTTCAGCATGTATTTATATTCATGTTTTCCAGGTAAGTTTGTGAGCACTTGCTTTAGGCATAAACTGTGTGGATCTTGTCATCTTTGCGAGCTGAAACTACAAAACCAGTTGTAATGGAAGATAAACAGGAGATACTAGGTTACCAAAAACAGAAAAGTTCAGCGTGTAGCACAACCTGAATTCTTGTTTTGGGATTTGGACAAGTTTAGTTAGAGAAGCATCTCCATAATTCCTGTGACTTTTTCCTTTTGGGGATTAACCTGCACTGTGTTTGTTCCTGGTTTGCAAGGTCTCCTCCTGCTCTCAGCTGAGCTTTCAGAGCTCTGTTAAGTTATAGGTGACTGCAAGGCTTCAGCTCAGTGCTTTGCTGTAGCTGGGCGAGAGGTTGGTTGGGATTTCAGCCTGGCTCTTCCCTTGTTCTGATGTCAGCAAATAGATTCCACTCTCCTGAACTTGAAAAAAGTATTTTACATGTGTTTACTTTGCATCATTTCACTCGAAAGCCTGTTAAGTACCTGGAATAACAGCGTTCCCTATGTTTTGAGTTGCAAAGGGCTTTCTTACTGTCTACAACTACAGTGGAGCTGCATCTAACTGTTTGCATGCGCTGTGCAAAACAAATTACTGCGAGTAAAAGTGTTTGAAGTTCCCAAGTTACTTTAGTTTTACAGGCAGAGTTGACAGTCAGTTCTGTTCATGTGTTTGCCAAATATTTCACACGAGTGCTGAAACAGTTTTCACTGATTAAAGCTGAATCTGGGTGCTGGCTTGGCCTGTATCTGTTTGACTGTTTTCTCTTGTTCAGAATAATTTGGATATCATGTCTGGTGTGATTTTTGTGTGACTTGTGCTTATTCCTTCAGGGGAGAGCCTGGCTGTACTGAATAATATAATAGCAATGTTTGATTTACCGATATTTATATTTCATAAAGTTAGGTATCTTGAGGGCCACTATTGTATGTATTTATGTCAGTCCTCTTGGTGTAGTGAGGGTAGTCTGGCTTCCTGAAACTTCATGGCATGACCATGTAGAATTTAAATATACTTCTATTGTGTACACATGGGTAGGTAAGCATAGTTAAAAATGCCTTTCAAATTCACACTGTGTTAACAGTGAAGAATGGATGCAGTGATGAAAGCTATAAGATGTGAAGTAATTTCTTTTTCCCTGTGACCAGTGTAGTGTTTTCCAAATAAGGATAGTGAAAGTTTAGTAAATATTCCCAGACCATTTAAAAGGTGAAGTGGTGGAGCTGACCCAATCTTAAATAGAAAGAACTTGTGAAAACATGAGGACCTGTGGCTGCCAGGCATACCACAGAGTGGTTTTCTTACCTGTAGTGTTCCAGTTTGTCTGGATTAGCCATCCTGATGCTGTTGTGAGTTGTGTCATCCCAAGTGGCCCGTGGACAAGCTGTATCCCTGTGTCACACAGGCATGTGACACGCAGGGCAGTTCCCTCATTGGGACCATAGAGGCAGGAGCAGGGATGTGTTTGCTCAGGGTGAGTTCAGCTGCTGTGAACGCTGGAGTCTCACCAAGCCCTGCACAGACCTCTGCCTCTGGACCAGGAGCTGAGATGGGGCTCAGGCTTCATTTAAATACACTCCAGTAGGTTTGTCTGGCTGTCCTTCATGGCAGAGAGCTCCAGGAACACAGAAGGGCTTTCAAGATGCTAAGAAAACAGGAAAAATACATGTTTACACACACACACAATTACTTTGTATGGCTAATCTGTTTTGTTGGATTTTTCAAGAATGGTTTGCCATCTACGGACGAATGTGTTTAGAGCAAACACACTTTGGATTTATGTCAAATTGAGTTCCTCATTTCCCTAAGAAAATGGTAAATGATACAATGTTGTATGTGGCAGTATGTGTATATATATTTATATTAAGTTTGAGAGCAATGGATCAATTGGGGGGCGGGGGCTGGAATGTAAGTTTTATGTTCAGACACCATTACAGATGTCTGCAGCAATACAAATTTGTTTCTTTCATTGATTTGGGGTTTTTTCTGTGAAATTCTGAAATCTTGCCCTCCATTAATTAATTTAGAAATTATTTAAAAATATGCATCTTACTAGGTGTGGCATAGTTTCCTTTTAGCACTGGTGCTGTACTTGCTGTGCTGAAGTGTGAAGCCATACTGTCCTGTTAATTGCTAACTATGTGCAGAGGGGGCCCGTGCCAGCACAGTTGGTCACATCTTTTGGTGTGTCTGGACACTTTGCTCACTTACCTGCGTGTAGGCTGAAGAATTTTCAAAGTAAGGCTTTAAAAGGAGATCCCTTGCTCTCAGTTTCTGATTTGCTGTGGTAATGTAGACAGGTTTGCTGATATGTGCATGTACAGTTTGATATATTGTATATGTATCACAGTGAAATGTTAAGACCAAGCATCTGATTGTATGGAAAATGTAAAGCTGGACAGTTTATAAAGGCCCAGGCTGTTGGATTTCTCACGTGGACAGAGTACACCGTGAACAGGAGCTTGCACCTGCTGGCAATGGGGCCACCATGGCCCAGCACCTGAGTCGGCAAACGCTGCTCTGGGGACTCCAGGCTGGCACCTGTGGCACAGCAGGGGAGGTGCCTGTGCCACCCCTCGCTCCTGAGCTGGGCATGCCTCATGTGTTTGGTGTCTGCAGCACCAAACCTGGCCTGGCACCCGTGACCCCTCGCTCCTGAGCTGGGCATGCCTCATGTGTTTGGTGTCTGCAGCACCAAACCCGGCCTGGCACCCGTGACCCCTCTCTCCTGAGCTGGGCATGCCTCATGTGTTTGGTGTCTGCAGCACCAAACCTGGCCTGGCACCCGTGACCCCTCTCTCCTGAGCTGGGCATGCCTCATGTGTTTGGTGTCTGCAGCACCAAACCCGGCCTGGCACCCAAGGGCAGTGCTGCCATGACACTGTTCATTTGTTCGTGCATTGAACTTGATTTTGAACTCTTGCCTGATTGTTACATGGTTTGGTGTTTGTAATTAAAAAATTATCTTTGTAGAATGGAATGTGGCCTTCTCCGATGTATTCCTTTGAAAAATGGATGGCTTTGAAGAGATCTGTTTTAAATAGGTTGTCGTATAAATAATTTCCATCATGATATTCTGTTGTTTTATGAACATCTCTAATTAAATTTAAGATAACTTCTCAGGGAATACTACCATATTATTTATTCTGACAGCCAAAGGAGTAAGGACGTTGCATCAGTCTTGAATGCTTGGTACTCTGAAGTGTTTCACACTTGTTTTCCTGATGAGAGAGGTTCCAGAACTGCGTTAATTGCCTCTTTACAATGCTGGATAAATATTTTTGGGTTTTTGGGGAGCATACCTTAACATAATTATAAAGTAATTTTGAGGGATTTGTAAACTGGTATCACTGAAAACTGTCTATGGCGATAAATTAACACAGTACCTGGAGGTGGCAAAACTGATGGTCTGATTTTAACCAAAATGAGGTGCATTGGGTAACCATTTCCTGGTGACAAGCCCAGGTGGCAGATTGCAGCCAGAAAGATGTAGCCCAAGTACCAGCCTGAAGTTCAGTCTAGCACCAGGGCTTCTTTTAAAAAGTAATTTATATATATATATATATATATATATGTGTGTGTGTGTGTGTACACACAGACATTACATTTTTGTTTCATGTGTTTTGTGTGTGTTTTATGTACAGTTTTTTTCTGTCTGGAGGAGGGTAAAGGGAGAGCCTTGAAAAGTCCTTCCCTGCTCTTATCAGCACAGCAGCCTCAGCTGCCCTCCTTGGATCCCCTGCCAGGGTTGCTATCATCTTCTGATCAAATATTAATGTGTGATTCTCTGCTTGCTCACTAATCCAAAGCCAATTAATATTATCTGTCAATTATTTACAGATCCTGAGGTGCGGAGGCAATTCCCAGAGGGCTACAGTGACCAGGTTTGGAATGCGTAATTAATTTTTTACATGACAAAATTTATTTCAGGGTTGTTCAACATATTATTGCTGCTCTTTTTACTGAAAGAGATAAATGCATTCTTAGAAAGAAAAAGAAGCTGTAATTAGAAGCAGAAGGATAAAAACATTTTTACACATAAAGCAGAAAACGGAAGAATTTGGATCTCATAAGATAGGTTTACAATCTCATTTTTACAAGCGAACATGAGAGCAAGGAGGAAAATTGATTAATAAATTTCACTTTTTGCCTTTAGGTGCCAGA